>NW_027466078.1:3530000-3557500 GCF_046127955.1 Nelusetta ayraudi
GCAGCAGGTGGTGGATGGACTGATTTGGTCACACACCTCATAGGAGGGAAAAAAAAATACATAATGAAGAAAACATGCTGCTTTAATGTCAATTGAAAATGAACCAAAGTACAAAGTTCCAACAAAATCAGTGTCTTTGAAGGCCCCACGGTATTTAGCTCTTTATTGAAATGACTCTTAAAACACTGAAAAAAAAAAAAGATGAAATACAGCTATTTTATGACTTACTATTTATTAATGTCACTTCTTCAAGTTCGGCAGAGCTGGCTTAAAGAGCTTAACAGGATGAACTTGGCCCCCGGGCCATAGTCTGCCCATGCCTGCGTTAACCCTAGCCCTATTTAGAACTGTCAGCTAGAAAACAAGCACTGCGATGTGGCGCTCACAGAGATCTGCCAGACACGACGCTTGACTCTGAAGAGTTTGAGTCGACTTGATCAGAAGTTGGATTCCATGGCGTGTGTTTGCACCCCAAGCCACTTCAAACGGAACTAAACCTCGTACACATTTTTCTGCAGATTTCAGTGGGTCGGCAGGGACAACATCAGATGTGTGTTGAGCAGTGCAGGCCGCAGCTCACCCAGCCTATTTTTTTGTTTTTTCTTTTTTGCTTGTAGTTGGAACCCAATCAACTATTCAGAGACCTAATGAGTGACCTTTGGGAATCTTCCTGGCCACTGAACCTCTGTGATGACTCCAGCTTCGCCACCCTGAATCAGGAAGAGAAGCTCATGTCAGAAGAGAATTCAAACCTGTGCGGGACTTGAGAGCGTGCGGGCCCCTGATGACTGCTCTTTTTTTTTTTTTTTAAGTCCAGACATCAACAATAGTTATTGTCAGAAGCATTTATTGTCAAGCTTACGGCTGTAAACGGTAAAAGTTAAAACGGATGTTTCCTGCCTCGACAGTTTCGACTGTAGCTCCAATCTTCTTCTTCAGAAGACTCGAACGGACCCATCGTCTCCGATGGGTCCGTTCGAGTCGGCCCGGCTGTTAAATGACGCGTCAGCAGCACGTCGGATGACGCTTCTGAAGAAGACTGGAGCTACAGTGGAAACTGCCAAGGCAGGAAACATCTGTTTTAACCTTCGAACTGTCCGAACCAAAGGAAAACCGGGTGCATGTACGAACGAAGACGGAATGAATGTTTTCAATCTAGAGATGCGACAGTTCTTCTAAAGGTACAGTGTGTGAAAGTGTATTGGTCAGATTTTAAATTGCAGTGCTCATTCGCTCAACATCCCCCTCCTGAGCTTGCCGTTGAACTACGGTGGCTTTGCATACGCAACCCTGAATACCTTCATCATAATAATAATAATAATAATAATAATGATAATAGATTTTATTTGGCAGCACCTTTCACAACACTCAAGGACACTTTACAGAAGAATAAAACACAATAAAATAAAAATAAAAACAACAGATAATTAAAAGAGAACAATAAAATCACAGGGAGAGTATGCAGATTTAAGGCTATGGGGTCATGGGTGGCTTTGAATGTATATAGAAGAGACCGAGTGATGTTATTAATGTGGCAGTGGAAAGAAAGTGAGCTGTCAAGGATGACACCCAGACTCTTAACCTGAGGGGGGGGGGGGGGGGAGACACTTGTCCGCCTCCGTTGGTTTATTTCAGGACGCGGGCGTTCACCCCAGATGCAAAACGTGCTGTCAGACAACCGGATTGTCCACACCAGGCTTCCTTAGAAATATGGTGGTGCAAGATGGCAGCTAGCGGAGAGCAGGACTCTCATTGCTCTGTGTGTGTTCTTATACATTATACTGCATATGTTCTGTGGGTGGGAAAACGAAATGACTTTTATTGTACTGCAAGTACACACTTTTATCAATGTATTTATGGGCAGTACATTAAGCTTTTACCAATGTAAAAAAATCATAAATCAGGCCAAACTTTACACACTGGACCTTTAACCTGTTATGGTAAGAAAGACACTGATGACTGTTCTATCCCTCAGGAATGATCAAATCCATCCATGTGATGAAGAGGTCTGATAATTGGCCTCGGATTATTCCTCTGTTCCTCTCAATCACATTTCTTCCTGCCAGTGTAGCCTGGCTGCATTAGCTCATACCCTTCCTTTTGGAGTAGCGTGCAGCATTAGCTCCACTGCGTCATGTCCCTGTGGCTGCCTACGATGCACTGTTGTATTTTTACAAGATTATTGCCAAGAGTATCGTGGAATAAACTGAAATCTAAAGGTGAACACTGTACTGTATACTTTGACCAACTAGAATTGCGCCCTCTTGAGGCTGGATGATCTGAAATCTCAGTGATCCATCTTGGAAATTCTACTGCGCACGTGTATGTTGCATGGATGCTGGATGTACACTGATAATTCAATGTATCTGTTTATTAAAAATAAACATGTCAGTGCTTTCCATTTTCATATTTACAGTGTAAAGTAACACAAACAATTTCAGATTATTATATACTACTAACCCATGCAAACACTGCGATGATTCAAAAGTGAGGCTCTGAAAAAAGCAACAAGAGCACAGAAGACATGACCGTGTGCATCACAGGCACTACCTTTGAGTCTTTTGTTCAGGTGAAAATAAAACTCTTTACAGATTACTGCTAAAAGTAGGCCTGAACAAAGAACGACATTAAACTGATGGACAATGTCATCACAATTCTTGTCTTTCTGCCATTTTTGTTAACATTATTTGCAGACAGCAATCCTAGATTATTAAACTACTTTTTCTTTTTTGTTTTATTTTATTTTACTATTATTATTTATTTATTTATTTTTATTTATTTATTTTTTTAACTTTTTTGTGAGTTTCAACTTTCAAGAATCATATAGGTTAACTAATTTTATTTGACCCCAACAAAAATCTGTGTACATCCATAAAATGAACACACACACACACACACACACACACACCTCTGGTACTGACAGTCGTGTGTGTGAACGACTCAAATGCGACAGATACAGTCTGAGCTCAGTGGTTAAAGTGTATATATAGGAGCTGAAGCCACTGATGAGGAATCAATGGCCGTGGCCCTACAGCAGGCTGTCCAGGTCGGTCCTGCTGCCTTTATTTTCAGCGTCCAGCCTGCAGTATTTGTCCTGGCACTGCTGCAGGAGGGCGACCACGTCATGGTGACCGAAGTGCGTCGCCTCGTCCATCGGCGTGCTCCCCCACCTGGTGATGAAAGGAAGGACAGCCTCAACGGTGAACAAAATCAATCAAATGTTGTTGGAAGTGGAGCTTTTTGAACTATGCTGTTGTGTGCTTTAATATAAAACTGGATGATATTTTAGAGGGAGATTGTTTTGGAGGACCTCGGCTTTGGGGTCACTGTTCAAATTTTCAGTACAGAAAATAATAAACGTGTCGAAAATAATATTGTTATTGTTAAAAAAAACAAACAAACAAAAAAAAAGAGCAACTAGGTAAGAATTGTTGATTGCAGTGTAAAAAAAAAATCCCCTGGTGTTCTTCAACCAATGATTTTACAGATAGCTTTACTTTTCTTATTCTACAAAACTACTGGTGTTCTGACAGATGAGCCTCGCCCTTTGATTGGCTGACTGTTCATGGAGATTGGAGAGTTGAAGAGTTGGAGGAAGCGCAGCCATATTCGCTCAACGGGGTACTCTGAACGCTGCTGGTACCGTGGTTGTACATCATATACTGAATTATTTTCTAAATTGAGTTGCTGCTGAGGAGGACAGTGCGAAAAAAAAAAAAACCCCCACCTGTCTTTGGGCGCTGGGTCAACCCTGCAGGCCTCCACCAGGAAGCGCACCACGTCCTTGTGTCCTGAAAGAACAGTCCGGGTTTGAAACAAACTTTGGCTTGGACGTTGAACTTTAATTCTAAATGACGACGACAGCAATTCATCTGATAAGGTTTCTTGATTGTGCGGCACGCTGACAAACGCTGGATAAAACGTGGCGTCGAGTGTGTTTGCTTCTTCTGCAGTGCTTCACCTTCAGCTGCAGCAACATGAAGGGCTGTTCTCTGGTCATAGTCCCTCTGCTCCATGTCCACAGACGACAGTGCCAACCTGGAAACATTGTGAAGGTCACACACACACACACAACGTAACACACCGACGCGGCCATAGTGAGAGTTCATTATTTGAAGGATTTAATCACTCTTCTTCATTGTTTTTTTTTTTTTTGTGTGTGGACGTTCAGACTTTTTTCCATGCTTGTTTTCTCTACTAGCAGCCTCCTTAGCCATTTTAATGCTCTTCTGTGAGTGTCTTAGCTGCACGACTACTCCTGCTTCTAATGGAATTGGTGAGTTTTGATTCTTGACTATCCAAGAAACAAGAGACTACGTTTAATAACCGAACACACGAGCTGGAGCAGTATCTTTCCAGAAATTGTTGTCTGGTTATTCGAGATAATCCACACACTTTGCTATCTACGGCTTATTGCAATAGATTATGACTGGTGTGTTCTTCAACAAAAGGTACGTTTTTGTCAAGAGTTACACCGCATTTGTCGAGCTCGCTCACGAGTTAGCTAGAGTTGATGCACTTCCTCAAGCTGCCACATAATGTCAGCAAAGTACAAGTTGCAGTTTCTCGTCCCTCTCGTCAGCCATGGTTATTTAGAACGGCGAGTGCGGGCACCTCCTCAGGGCGGAAACGTCTCCCATGTAGGCGGAAAACAGCAGATCGACGACGGACTTGACCTGCGAACACAGGCGGACAGATTCACGTTGGCAGACGTCATAACCGCTGAATTACATTGTACAAGTACAAGTCGGTTTTTACAGCAATGGTGAGAGTATAACTAAGCTTTGATTCAATGGTGTATCTTTTAAATTAGGAAACGAGTGGTATTCCTCAAACCAAACCTCATCCATCTCTGTAGTAGGGCTGTCGTGTCAACAAGGCTAAACGTAATGTAATTGAAATGCTATTATGACTTAAGACTCTTTTTAAAAAACAAAAACAAAAACAACAATGAATGTCTTCAAGAGGAAAATAAGGGCAACTTAGTATGAAACTAATCTATAGGTTGGATGTGGCAAAGTCAATAAAGTGTATTTTCCCATGAGAAAAAAAAAGGAGAACAAATGATTGCTGAGGTTTTCCGCAACTTTGGAATTTGTTTTAAACAGGGCCGAAGAAATGAAGATGGACTGGTTTTCTCTGTCAGGGCACGTCCAAGACAAACATGAAAACATGAAGAGGGTAATATGTGAGTCGAGAACAGTTTGGCTTCGTCTGAGTTTGGAACATCCATCCATTTTCAATACCCGCTTCCTCCTGCACTCAAGGTTGTGTGTGTGTGTGTGTGTGTGTGTGTGGGGGGGGGGGGGGTCATGGCTAGATGGTATCAAAGATTCGTAAGGAAGTGACGTAGGTTCTAAGAAAGTCTCGAAAAATCCCCTTGAAGACATTGCTAACATCAAAGAGGGCGGCTAACATTGATAGAGATAGGCAATGACTTTACCCTTATGTAACTATCCTTAGCCTCGCATCCTTAGAAGAACTGCATTCTTGACCGGTACCGTAACTTCAATTCTGATCCCAACCGTTGACTCGGACCACAATCCTAAACCTAACCGTAACCCGAGTCCTGTTCCGAGACCCAACCGTCGATTGATGTTATTTCATTCATGCTTGCAGTGGAGCCTGGGCTACTCGGAGCCTCCAGCTCTTCAGACGAGAGCTGGAAAGAATCTACGAGACTTCGTTAGAATCTAAGTCACTTCCTTACGAATCTTTGATACCATTCTAGCCCTTACCGTTGTGGGGTTTCTGCAGGACCTTCTCCCAGCTGTCATAGGGCAAAGGCAGGGTGACACCCGGGGGACTACTCGCCAAACAGTCAATAGCTCTCCCTACCTTTGGTCAATTCAGAGTTCCCAATTCAACTCACATGCATGTTTTTGGACTGTGGGAGGAAGCTGGAGAACCCACGCAGACAAAGGGAGAACATGCAAACTCCACACAGAGAGGCCCCAAGTCTTGGAAGCGAACCCACGACCTTCTTGCTTTGAGGCGACAGCGCTATCACGCTGATCACTCAAAGCATTTTGAAATTTGAGGTCATTATTTTGACACAGTGGGACAAGAGAAATTAACATGATGCATGAAGAGACAAAGAAACGTAAAACAAACTCATCACGATGGATTAAAATCATTTATTAATATTTATACAAAAACATGCATGCAGGACGAGATTTGACAGAATGAGGAAACATTGGATTGATGACACCAGGAAGTGATGAATGCATTGAGAAGTCCTTGAGTTTGATTGTGGGGAGAGCTGATCACAAAATTTCAGTTGATGATTGGATTCACAGAGGAGAAAAATCATGGAATCAAAATGGACAGATTGCATTGGTTTTGTCATTGACCAGGCACTGGGGTTCAGATTCAGAGTCTGATGACCATTTGGTCAAAAATAAAAACAATCAACCCCCCCTGTAACCCCCTCTCCTAAACTCACTCTAAAGACCAAGTATGAAAGCTTCAGCAGCATACGGAACCTTGGAAATGAAATGACATGCCGTTCTTTTCAGTGTTGGACATTGGGCCTTTCGACATGGAAATATAAAACATGAAAGATTCCATCCCTGTGTTCACCCCTGCGAGAGAGCGAGCGAGCGTGTTGCCACTTTCTGAGAGAAAAGCCAACACAAGGTTGATCTTTGGATATATAAATATGTAAATACAGCTAAGCACTTCCTGAGAGTTACACTACTTGAACAAGAGAGGCAGACGATGACTTTTGCAGCAGTAGCCATCGACTGCATTCAAACTTTGTTTTTTTGTTTTTTTTTTACCCCCAACACAGTGCTTGGACCAACTAATACTGTATCAAGCCCACTGCAAAAATAGAAGGAAGCCTCATGAAGTTCACGACAGAGGAAAAAGGAGACAACGCAGGTCTTCTAACATTTCGTTGGACTGTAACATTCTGTTCCGGGTTTGACGTGAAGGTGAACCAGACGAGAGTAACACTGAAGCAAAGAAAAACAAAATCATGACATAAAAAAAAAATAATAAAATGAAAATAAAATGTACACAACGTGACAGAGTTAACGACCAGGATCAGCAGCTCAAGCAAACGCAGCAGGTGTACGGTCACGACTTCATAATAATAATAGAATGACCACACACACACACACACACACACACACACACACACACACACACACACACACACACACACACACACACACACACACACACACACACACACACACACACACACACACACAGTGACGTCTAAGGCATCTGCTGACACGACGGTCATCACCAAAACACAGACGTGATTGTCTGATGATGCGTTTCAGTACTGAGAGTATGCGTGCACGGACAATCTGTCCACATGGAATGGGTTTTTAATTCCTTCCTACAAGCATGGGAGATCCCCCCCGCCCCCTTGGCCTTTTATTCAGACAGGCTGGCAAACAGATTTTATGAGTTTGCAAAACTAGAATTTTTGGAAACCTGCTTCCAGGGAAGTTTTCAGATAACTCCGCTTTTACAGCTCGTTTACACAGGATTTTATTTTTAAAAATATTTTGTTTTTGGTTCATGTTATCGTTTGTATTATCTTCCTACACCCAAACTGGGTTTTTAAGCCATTTCACCACAGCCCTAAACTGACTTTCTTGCTGAGCCCCTGAGCCTTAAAACTTCAGCCTTTCGGACTATAAGCTAGAAAAGACAAAAATAGCAAAGTATTAAATTAAAATGACTTGAAGGTGCCATCACAATACACCAACAACTGCGACCAGTCATTCTCCCTCCGTCTCCATATATTGGAGCCGTCAGCAGATTTAAGGCCTACAACAACTCTACATAAACTAAAAGCTGACCTGACTTTTGCAATGTCGACCGTTTTTACTGGCAGCCACCAGTAGAGGGAGCATTACCAAACCAACACGTGTGATTCATGGCATCAAAGAAGGGATACGTTTTTACGTTTTTATAGGGCACAATATGACATCAATCTCGTGCAGCTAGCTCACAACGATAAAAAAAAAATTAATAATTTGGAATTCGTAATTTAGCGTAATTTCAGTTTGAAAACTACCGCCAGCCGTTTACAAAGACGCAGTTTCAGTATCCAAGATGCACAAGTTGCAGTGAAGACTTGTGATCATGTGTAACAGGTCACCTAACCTCTGTGTACTGACTCTGCACTGCCCCCTGTGGAGCATTTCTCAGGACACACACACACACACACACACACACACACACACACACACACACACACACACACACACACACACACACACACACACACACACACACACACACACACACACACACACACACTTTACTTATATGCCAGCATCTCGAAATGAAGCAGCTTGTTAATAGTTTAAAATCTTTCGCTGAGCTGAACTCAAGCATAAGGTCAAAGGTAAAAAAAAACAACAACAAAAAAAAACAGCCCTGACCCAACCTCTCGCATTTCCAAAACTAGAGTCACGCATTAGATTTGGAGTGAGGCACAAATAAGTTTTCCATCTGAAAGTGATTCAATTCTACATTGATGAGTTAACGTCGCCGCGACGCGGCCGCACATCGGCCGAGACTCACCGGAGCCAAAACCAGGACGACGTTCATCCGCGCGGTTTTTAACTTTAAATTAAATACGAGTCTGCATTATTTTTTTTAAAAAGAGCATTCAGCCAGAAAGAGAAAAGTCAAGATAAAACAGCCTGTACACTGTACACAAACCCTCCCATCCCGCCCAAACACACACCAAGGCAACAAAGAGGTGGTGGTGAAAATCTCAAGAACACTCGGCCCCCACATAAAAACAGAGAAAGGCTCTAAATTTGCCCAGACAGTAACCGCTTCACACACAAGCAATAAATAAACCTTTATGTCATTTATATCTCATTTATATCTATGTATAAATATGTTGTTTTTTTTTTCGGGGGGAGGGGGGGGGGGCTTGTTGCGCACTTCACTTTGTGACAGTGTCCATCCTATATACTACAGTGGTGGAGCTGTCCTCATGCGACTCGGTGGACGACACTTTTCTCCACAGAGGGGCTTTCAGAGTGAGCTCCCGTTGGAGGCTCTCATAATCCATGGGTCCGAAGTTGTGCAGCTGTTTCAACCGACATGGACAACACGTTAGTCCTGAGCTAATCTGGGGAGTTTAAGTGTGTGTGTGTGTGTGTGTGTGTGTGTGTGTGTGTGTGTGTGTGTGTGATTCACTACTTGCAGGAATCCATAAAAACAAGAGCTGAGACCAGCTCATTGGAACAATGAGTGATAAAAACAAAGATGCCGGGCCGCAAGGGAATTCAGGCTACAGTACCACAAGTGGCCACAGAGCTGTGCTACAAGCAGTGGCCCTCTGGCATTAAAGGTCTGGTAGGTCAGGTGTGTAATATTTGGAGACCTTGAAGAAGGCACAGCGACATCAAGTGGTTACGTTCTAGATTGCAGCATCTTTCACGCTCCCTCTCCTGAGTTTGCCTCTGAACTACAGTGGCTTGTGCACCCAAACTTGAGCTTCTTGTTTGTCGTTTCATTTGAAGATAGCAACCCTATGGATTGTCCACACCAGGCTTCCTTACCAAGCACTGGGAGCAAGAATCTCTCTGTCTCTCTCTACGCCTCTCTGCACAAAACTAAATTACTTTCCTCGTACTGTGATTTTACACTTTTATTCATCTATTCACTGGCAGCATATTAAGCTTTTAACGATATAAAAATCCAAAATCAAGCCAAATATTACACACCGCACCTTTAAAGCTGCATTAAAATACTTGTTTTGAATTCACAGTCACACTGGTCAACACCAGGGCCCACGAGTAGCTTAAAAATAAAAAAACATGAGGTATCCTTTACTTAAAATCTTTAAACAAAAACATAAATTTCTAATAACTTGTACATAGACTTAAAATACATATGAATATTGAGGTATCAAGATAAATCTTAGCATGGCGGCACCGAACACATGGCAGACTCTGGCAGCCTCAGCACCACCTGTTTGTGAGCAGGATGCTGGTGTGCGTGTGAAGTAGGCGGGCGGTGCGCTTGCCCCCTCCTCCGCACGACACGGCGTCGCGTGGCCTTACCCTCTGCTCGCCGCCTTCCCTGCGGGGGTCGTACTTCTTAGCAAAGTGCCTCAAGTTGTCGTAGTTGTGAAAGTTGAAGAGCTCGACAAGGTCCTGAGTGGGTGGGTGGGTGGTGGGGTGGTGGGGAGAGAGAGAGAGAGAGAGAGAGAGAGAGAGAGAGAGAGAGAGAGAGAGAGGGAATGAAGACATTATCAAAACATTTAAAAAGCATAATTTGTTAAGTTTTGCTACTTAACACTTAACACTATTATCCTTTTCTGTCTACCATATTCATTTCCTCTCTTTCCCCTCCAATAATGACGGCTGAAGGATAAACTGCTGTGTCTGGGTTTTACAGAGTTCTAGTGACTCTGGCAATAAGACGGAGCGCTCATTTCTTATCCATCCGACTTCCTGTCCTCAAAGAAACAAAGCCACTCGAGAAGCGAGCGAGCTCTCTTGGGTTCTTGGAACGTCAACATACGGTGCAGAATTGGATTCCTCTGACAGAGTTGCCCAGCTTGTCCAGCGGAGGCGACCAGCACACAACACCCATCACGTTGGGCACGACCAGCAGGATCCCCCCGGATACTCCGGACTTGGCCGGGAGGCCCACCTGAAACACAGACAAGCAGGGGGGCAGCGACGCAATCAGCAGGAGCCACAGGAAACGGTGTAACGGAGACAAAGTGAAGCAGTCCATCACATATACCTAGGCTGGAATATCGCACCTGTTAAAATGCAAGCGTGGAACGATTTGGAGATTTTGAAGAAGAAACAGCGACATCAAGTGGTCACATTTTTAGACTGCAGCACTCATTTCACTTAAGTCCCCTTGGGGACTCTGTGCCCTCCCTTCTCCAGAGTTTGCCAGTGAACTACGCTGGCCTGCGCACACAAACCTGGATGCCTCGTCCACCTTCTTCTTTGCGGGGTCATTTGAAGACGCGAGCGTTCAACCCTAAATACGATACGCATGTGGACTGCATTGTCCAAAGCAGGCTTCCTTAGGAATATAGCGGTGCAAGATGTTAGCTAACTGGAAGCAAGACCCTTGATCCATGGGTATTCTTAAATGTGAAAAAGAACCTTTTCTAAACGTAGAAAAAAAACGACCTACTTTTATTATACAGCGAGAATATACTATACTGTCCATAAATACATTCATAAATCAAGCCGGATAAGTATTTCGTTTTGCCCTCGGGGATTCAAACAGCACACCCCAGTGGCAGGAATGAGGAGGTTTTCTCACCAGGAAACGGACAGGTGACACGGATGCGATTTGGTGGGAATGACTTACGAGGAAAGCAAACTGTCCGGAGAAGTCGTACATGCCGCAGGAATGCATCAGGCTCAGCGTGTTCCTCACCGCCTCGGGGCTCAGCACGCGCTCGTGGGTGATGGGGCAGATGCCGCCGTTGGCCAGCGTGGCCGCCATGACGCTGGCGCTCTCGCAGTTCACCTCTATGGAGCAGAGCTGAAGGAAGATTTGAAATGAGTCGGTCGGCAACTCCCGAAAAGAGGTTGGAGATTTCACTGCTCCAGCCACTTCAAAGGGAGCGATATGCTATCAATTTTATTTATTTATTTATTTTTGGTCAGGATTCCAATTTCAGCTCCTGAACGTTACTTTTATGGAGCCAGATGTTTTAACACCACTTTAAACAACAGCAAAAATACATTGTCATGACAGCGCAAAACTTTTATTTTTACATTTTACAGGTGGTTTAAATGAGGATTCCCCCCCCCCAAAACAAAGTTGTTGCACTTCTGTCCTTTAGGCATAAGGATCATTTTCACTCGTAACAAAAACAAAATTCTGCGAGTGTTTTTAGCTCGCGCCTCAATTACGTGAACGTCAATCACCATGTGTTTGTGTGCTTGTGGTGCAGCCACTGTTTGCCAGAGAAATTATTTTTTGTGTTTCAATGTTTATTGACAACAGCAGGGATTGAGTAAAAAATTCAAGAGTGCCTTGAAGCAGTTTTCCACTGTTGCACTATTTGCATGCTTGAGGGCAATTTCAACAGGTTGAGTTTGTTGGCTCATTTGAACGTCTGACAGCAAGTACAAGTCGCTCTGCAGGTTTTGAGAGCCAGAGTATTTGCACATGCAGAGCAGGAGGCGTCCGCTGGAAAGGAAGCTATAAGGCGTTTTAAAGAGGAAGCAGCAATTGGATCCGCTCGAGACGCCCTGACCAAATCAATAATGCATCTTCGGCGGCGTTGAATCAAAGCTGAACATTAACACGGGAGGTTAAATTATCTTGTCCAGACTTACCTGAAAATAAAGGTCGAGGACAGACGTCATGTCGGTCCCCTCAGGGAAACACTGCAGAGAAAAACACCAGAGTTGAGATCAGTTTCTGGTCCCTTAGAATGAAATTAGATGATTAAAACAAGATTTAAAAGAAAAAAAATGCAAATAAAACTAGCATTTTTACTCAGGCAAAAAAAAACAATTAATTAATTAATTTGTGAAGTGCAAGGTCAGACCTTTTTCTCCTTCAAGTAGTAGCCAATGGCAAAGTTCCTGTCACCCGACTCGCGCTCAGACTGGAATCTGTGGCACAAAAGAAAAAAAAAAAAAAAAGCAGAGCGCTCCCATTACAGTCAGGAAGTGTGCGTGTGTTTCGTCAGCCTGGGAGCGTCACAGCCATAGGAGAATGATCAACACTCTAGCGTGACAATGTGATGATGCTGCAACACGAGCCCTCGTGCCTGGTTCCCGTCTATAAACACTGAGCCTGTGATGTCACTGTGCCAGTGACCGTTCCAACAAAGGGTGCGGCGACAAATCCTCACTCTTAAAAGAGGATTTGTAGGCGTCGGCCTCATTAGCTGAGAAAATGTGCGCTTGGCAATGAAGAGTGGAAAAACACTCCTTCAAAATAAAAGTTAGGGCGAGGGCTTGGCGACCGAGTTTTGATTACCGCAAACCAGGCCACTCACAGTTTAATCAAAAATACCTTAACATTTCAATATAGTTTAGTAAATACGTTTTTTAACTGTTGTTCGGCGACCTTGAATGCCTTGAAAGGCGCCTTATAAATTAAATGTATTATTATTATTATTATTATTAGATATGTTATTAGTTTATTCGTTTTTGTTATAAGTATGCCTCCTCTGTAAGGCTAGAAATGTGTTATATACCATCTATAACCAAAGACGCAAATTCAGACAGGCTTCTCAGGGGTTATTCAAAATGCTTCATTATGCCCAACATAATGAACCTTTGTCAAGTTCAATGGTGCAAAAATAACAATTTAAAAATAAGGAAGGAAATAAGACTTTTGCATTAAAAAAATAAAATAAAACAGCCGGTAAGAAAATAATGGCTCTTTTACTTGACAAATAAGCAAATAAATATGAAATACAATTTTATATTATATTATTACTTCGACTTTAACAAAAAGAACTATCACAAACTTTTCTACGCAATGATGAAAATATGTTACTTCTACAAGTTGCCAGTTCATTGCAGGGGCAGGGCCAACATTTTTGTCCCTTTATGAAAAATACGAACAAAAACAAAAGCCCAGACCAGGATGTGAAAACAGGACGTTTGGTCACCACAGTGCAAGGAGGAGAATTTCTCTTCTACCGTCTTTCAGTGCGTATCGTGCGTTCCAGTGTTTAGCAGCACGCCAGCACTCTTACTGTCTGCAAGGCAGCAGTTTTTTGTGGCCGTAACAAACCTCCCATGCGAGCTTGGAGCTCTGCAGTATTGCTCATCCACCAGTCTGGCCAACAACAGAGACGGTTGCTCCAAATGGCGAACAGATTTGTGAGCAACCAGGTTCCTTTCAGGACGGAGCTTCGGGAGGTGCGGCGACGACGAGACAAAAGCCGGAACAACGGCGCTGAGCTACTCTGAATAGCCGCAGAGGAACGATTGCCGCAAGAGGGATTAGCCCGAATTCTGTACGCAGTGCCCAGGCTAATCCAGGTCCTTGTCCGTCTCTCGAACGACAGCAGACCTGGAGCTGCTCACGACACGCGGCAGCTGCCAAGCTGCAGTGTTGCCAACTCGCCGACTTTCTCGCTAAATCTGCCGACTTTGCAACTCCCTTACCCCGACTTTTTTTTTGTCAAAAGCGACTACCGACAAATCGCACTCGCGTCTTTTCCTGGTGTTATTGGGAGGCTTTTCTGGCATTTTGGAGACTGACATGGAAGCACAAATTGCTCCTCAGCAGTTCCTGTTTTCAACAAGTAGCAGGCGCTGCCACGAGCCCCTCCCCCGACCCAAAGTAGTCACAGGCGGTCACAGCCTCGGGCCGCGCTCGACAGTCGGGCAGCAGCAGTGAGGAGACCCTCAACACTCTGCATCCAGTAGCTAATGAATCGCACACACCCTGCCTTACAGAGTGAGATGTAAATGTTTGTTACATTATTGCATTGCAATTTATATTCCAACAACAACCCTCTGAAGCCCTATGCTCATTGCTCAGGCTAAGATATTGCACCTCTGTTACCTGTTTTTGGTCAGTGTTTAAACATAAATACACTGACATGTCATTTTGTTGTTCTGTTTGGTGTGTGTTTTTTTTGCCAGTGCCATAAAGGAACAATGCTTTGTGATATTTGTTGTTGTTTTTTTTTTTTTTTAAAGAATTTGAAAAGAAAATATTGCACTGTCACTTTCATAGTACAATGAAAGTTTGTTATATAAAATATCTACAATGTATCAATAGATTTGTATTGAGTCTGTCTCTAATAAATGATGTCATTTTTGAATCGAACTGTAACCTGTTTACCTCAATGCATATCGAATAGTTTACCACAAAGAGATGTGCAACCCTGACAGGTTGCCAGGTTGTGTGGCTATTCACACAAACAACACAGGACACACCGGCTATTATTGTTCCAAGTAACACTGTTGTTTAAATTACCTCATTGGGAAAAAATGCAGAGGCTACATAAGTGAAACAGTAGGTCACATACAGACACATATCTATATATAGTATGTGTATGTGGCTATCCATACCAGGGGTGTCAAACTCATTTTGGTTCACGGGCCACATAAAGGAAAATCTATTCCCAAGCGGGCCGGACCGGTAGAATCATGGTATGGTCATAATAACGTAGAAATAACAACAACTTCCAGTTGTTTTCTTTCTTTTACTCCGTTCGTGTTCTTTGAGCACTCTGCAGTCTGCATCAGTGTTACCAACTCCTCAGTAAGGAACGTCGCTGTCCTAAAAGTCACAAGACGTCACCAAAAGACGTCATCGTCTAATTTGCATAATTAACACCAGGAAAAGTCGCTAGAGCTGTCGCTCGTCACTTTTGATAAAAAAAAAGGTCGCTATTGGGAGAATAGCGACGTTTTGGGGGGAGAAAGTCGCCAAGTTGGCAACACTGCTCTGCATCAACTTTGTCTGTTTCGACAGAGACATTTCGGGGCAATGAGGGTATCCAATTGGAGACGTCCTGGGGCAATGAGGGCAGCCAATAGGAGACGTTCTGGGGCAATGAGGGCAGCCAATAGGAGACGTCCGGGGGCAATGAGGGCAGCCAATAGGAGACGTGAGTGGCTGTACTTGTACCGATTTGCTCAGCCCCAGTATTGAGTTTGTTTGCGAAGCAGAAACTATATTGCGACACCAAGTGGACACATTTAGAACAGCACTTTCTTTCATGGAGAAATTGCAGTTTTTATATTTTGCAAAATTATCTCGCGGGACGGAAAAAAAACAGTTTGCGGGGCCTGATCCGGCCCGCGGGCCGTATGTTTGACAGCCCTGGTTTATACTCTGTAAGAGATGAAGGCGCAGTGTGTGAGCGGAGAGAACGTTAGCCAGGTTTACTTACGTAGCGTTGCTGAAACCCACGTACTCATTTCCCGCCATCTTTTTTAGAAAGGTCATGATCTGAGGGAAACAAAGGAACGCGTTTCAAACTGGGGAACGGGTCTGCACTTCCCAGATGCATAATTTCAAGAAAGCGCCCATCCTTTCCTGTCAACTTCATTTGTCGCATTTGAACATTTTTTTTTATTTAAACGAGGAACAACCTGACTTGATTTGAACATCCAAGATCACAACCCGTTTAGCATTCTTCTCTTTAGCTAACACGTGGATTCCCGGCAGGTAGCAGCCCAAAATGTTCACAATACAGTAAATATTGAAAAAAAAAACAAAAACAAAACTGTGATATCACCGGATGATTTGGATCAAAAGCAAAACATTGTGACATTGCACCCTCTGAATCGAACTTAGCCGTTCTTCAACAGGCCCTGCGCGGCTAGTTGAAGAACTAGAGACATGGTTTGAGAGGAGTGGCGTTTCACTTACGTAGTCAAACTTCTCCGCATTGCTTGCACTTTGCTGAGGGGGAGAAAACAGAGTGAGTCGTTAGCGCCCTTTGCACGGAGGACAAGCAGCACGGCATGACACAAAGAAACGCTAATGTGGCGCTACTGATGACCGATTTTTTACAGAGCAGGCAGATGTAGCAAGGGTTTTTTTGTTTTTTTCACTCAGATTGTGCTAAGTAGCTAAAGTATTAATGAGGCTGGTGTACAAGTCGGTTACAAAGAGGAAGGTCTATGAATGTTTAGTAGACACGAGCATCGCCGCAACTTAACTGGAACAAAACAAAACAAAAGAAATAAAAATCTCATCGATTGTAAACATGAGATTTTACTATAAGATGCTATAAATGAGATATCCCTGACTGCGTGTTGACTATATATATATATATAGGTCAACAGTAGCACATCATGGAGCCATTAAACAGGAAAAAAAGAGGAGAGACAGGAAGGGTGTAGATTTTTTTGTGCGGCCGATCACCTTATGCAGTTTCACTACTTTATGTTTAAGAAGCTTTTTTAAGAAACGCTGAACATTAAAAAAAAAAAAAAAAAAAGGCAAATAGTTTTTAGTTTCTTCCTCTGCAGCGATACAAAGCAGACGGCACTCACGTAGGTGTTATAAAGATTCGCTAAATGACGCTAACAGAGAAGTGAGGTTGGAGGGGGGTGGGGTCAAGGAGTTGGGAGGGTGCAAGGTGAAAGAGAGGGGATGGGTGGGGGGGGAGGGGAGAGAGAGATTTGGAAAAGGAAGAGAGAATTACCAACGTCATTTGACCTGCAGCAGCGGTAATTTTTCCCCCCACAGTTCCTACGTCTGCAAAATACGCAACAACATACAAAACAAAGAGCAACAACATGTAGCCTTCAAGCACCGTGTGACAAATATTGTTTTTGTTGGGGTGGGGGGGGGGTTTGGTGGAGTTTGGGGGTGTGGGGGGTGGGTGGCAACTCGAGCTAAATGACTCTCCACTTCAACTTCAAAGTGAGCAATCAAGATGAAAACAGGGAGGATGATGGCAGGTGCAGGTTGGATGGATGTTATATCAGTTGCAGATATTTCTTTTGCAAATATTGCAAACCAGCGAGGATTATATTTGCAAGCGGTTCAGTGGCGACGCCGTATCAATGTCTGAATGAATGACTGAGTCCCAGAAGTGTGCGCTGGTAAAAAACCGGGTGGCTCTTAACTTGGACGCTTCCCGTTCCGAGACGGTGACTGCGTGATGCACCTACAGAAGATGTGCAGCTGGAGAGAACGCCGACTGAGTTGAGCGAGTGGCTTGCACGCCTGTGGGATCCTGAGCTCCACAATTTAAAGGTCTACGCTGCATCATATTTGAGGTTTGGAGAAGAAACAGCGACATCAAGTGTTTACATTTTGGAGTGCAGCGCTCTTTCGCTCCCCCTCCCCCTCCCGAGCTTGCCGGTGAACTACGGTGGCCTGCGCACACTAGCCACCGTCTTCTTGGTTTTATTTGAAGGACGTGAGCGTTCACCCCAATTGCGAATTTGCGCTGTGACGCAGCTGGATTGTCCACAGCAGGCTTCCTTAGAAATAGGGCGGTGCAAGATGGCAGCTAACTGGGATAACGACTATATCGATCTCTGGGTATCCTTATCCCTAACCGTTGTAAGGGTAAGAAAACCAAATGACTGTTATTTTACTGCCAGGATACACTTTTACTAATGTATTTATGGGCAGTACATTAAGTTTTTACTCATATAAAGACCATAAATCAGGCCAAAAAGACCGCATTTACAATGATCTATTGTCATAAACTGGAGTAGAAAAAAAAAGTACAAATATACGTGTTCATTAAAAGTAACAAAAAAAAAAGAAGAAAAGTTGTGCTTTTATTCGTAAAGTAAAAAAAACCCTGCATAAAACGGCACATGCTAAATAATTTAGTATCATTTGTTTGCAATACGCTTCCTCGCCACTAGGCGCTGTTAAATCATTTTTTTGCACCGGTTCGTCGTGACAAGTGAGCTCTTAGGGAAGAAGAAGAAGTCTTTCTAGCGGCACCAGGGCAGAGTGGGAGGCGGGGGGGGGGCTTTGCTCGGCGGCAAAATGCCACGAGTCACGCGGGAGCGACAGATGGTCCGGCGAGCTGCACACCCGACGTGCGCACAGTCTCAGAGTCACCGCACAGAGGAACATGCAGAGATTGTGATGAGACAGAGTGCAATATGCAGACACTGTTGGACTGGGGGAAAAAAAAGAGATAAATAATAAAGGTACTTTCCCCTTGCTTTAGTATTGTAGTATTTAGTATTGTAGTATTTAGTACTGTAGTACTGTGGCATTTTAATGAGTTCAATTACATAACATAAAAACATAAAAACAGTTTGTGTCTCAGCTCCAGCGTCGACACACGGCTGCATGGTTTCCCCTCTGACCAGGTCCGATAAAGACGACAACTTTATATCGCTCTCGTTAATGGATTGGTCATAAATGTTGTTGCGCCACATGATACGCCGCACCATAGAGGGATTACTTATTCACACCCGGCTCAAACATTAACTGCATCCCCCCCCCCCCCCCCAGCCTGGGATCAATAAAGCGTATCGACCCATCAATCCGTCCATCTACATCTAGAACTGTGTTGCGCAAACTTCACATTTGTGCCATCGCTAAATGACTCGCTGTGTCAACTCCCGACGTCTTAAATGTGCAATAACGGAAGCGGCGTGCATAAAGAGAGTTAAACATTTGCTCGGCGCGGCCTTTGAAGCCGGCGGGGGATGAAAACAAGGCCGGGCGGTGCAGACGGGGAGGTGAAAATGAAGGATGTGAATGAAGATGACAGAAAAAAAATCATACACAGTCGTTTAGAAAAAAATGCAAACGAGAAAAACGACGCGTGTGTGGGGGAGGGGGGGCGTCGTCCTGCAACTACTTTCAAGAAGGAATCAAGTCACAGCGGTCACATCGACATGCAGATAGACAACATCAGGGCTGCTCCACCGCACCGTCTGGGGCCGTTACCGATTCCACTGGAGCGAAACAAACAAACTGCAGTAGCTGTGATTGTTCTGCCTACTGTGACGAGCGGCTCTTGTCAGACATCTTCCACCGTCTCAAGCCTTTGCTTACACTTCAAACACCGGCACGCAGAGAAACAATGCGACCGTCGAGCCGGTGAAAATCAAACCGCGACTAATCAACGGAATCATTTACGTAGGACAATTCCTACTCGCGTTTCTTAATCGGGAGAAATGTAGAAACGGGATTTCCTCTTTGATCTCTTGTGCATGGAGGCCCACTTATCACACGTGCGTTTCATCGAATGAAACAAAACCCCGTCGTGACTCAAGGTTCAGGATTGCGTCGACTCTTAACGCAGCATTTCCAAACCGTGTGCAATGTTTGGCAGACGTCCAAGTCGTAGCTGTGTCTACAAGCGACGGTGGCTTCAATCCAAAATGTTGTTTTCCTGCGGGGTTTTTTTTTTTTCTTAAACCCCGCGGTGCAAATCCAGTCCGACAACTCTTGCGTTGTTTTTAGTGCGAGCGCCTATAAACCGCAGGTGTGACGCGGGCCGACATCCCGCGGGTGTCGAAGGCTTAACAACCTGAGAGCGGTCATTAGCGGATTTAGGAACGGGCTTAAATAAACCCGACGCCGCGGCAGTGAAAACAAACTGGGTGTTTGAACCCGGTGGTGTAATCCTCCCCCCCCCCCCCCCCCCGCGGCCGGCCGGCGAGCCTTTGAAGCTGTTGGTGGATTCGCCAGCGAGCCGACCGCTAGCCTCGTGTCACCGCCGCCGCAGCTCGCCGAGTGCGGCGTCCAAATAAAGAGCGCGGGGGTGAGTTTCCGCCTTTTTTCCACCCCGCCCACCTTGGGCTAATGCTGCGGCGGTGTTATTTTCAGCCGGGCTGATTGGCGGCGTGCGTGCCGAGGCTGCTAAGTTGCTAAGTGCCTGCAGGGAGGATTAGCGGGACGCTCAGATCACCGCGACGCCCCGACACAACAGCGACAAACGAGATCAGCCGAGTTAAAAAGTCTCAAGAGTTTAACTGTGCGCGTGTGATGGGTCCGATTCTGTAAGGATGAGGAACAGGAACGCACCGGTACCGATACCAGTGTCGGGTATTGGTACCAATTGGTACCAGTATCGGATAACGTTACCAATACCGGGGTTTTGCGCTCTACTCGTGCTCGTAAAATTTGTGCCGATACCACGACACCAATAACAGTTGTATATGCATGTATAGGACAATTTTGTTCAATTTGTGTTTGAACTGCGGTGAAACTTGTGACAGTCAGCCAATTGTACAAAGACCTGTTGTTCAAATAACAGAACATTCGTGGAAAAAAAATAAAATAATAATAATTAAAGTAATTTAATGACAGTAATTCTATAATGTGTAATGGCTTTATGAAGTAAATAGGACAGAGAAAGCTATAGCGGAAGAGCGTGACACCTGGTGGCTGTGTGGCAGGACGCTGCAGTGCTGCGAATGTAAACCAGGTCGTGTTTAATCTGATCTGTCGCCGGCCATTCTATCTGCGCAGTAAAGGAGCTCTGAAGATACGGAGAGGTCCCTCAAACTGAAACTCGAGCAGAAGTGAGAAGATAGATAAAAAGAAAAAGAAAGAAAAAGCACACAGTGAAAACGGGGGTGGGAGAAATAAAAGCGGGGTGTGCTTTTTACCTTGATGAGGGAGGTGCAGACGATGGCGCCGGCGTTCACCATGGGGTTGTGCGGCTTATCTGCAACGCGACAGAGCCGAGAGTCAGTGGTGTTTGTTTGAAAGTGCGCACATGGAGAGAGAGAGCAAACAGTGGAGTAGAGGCAGAGCACACACATAGTAGACAGTAGGTAGTACATAGTAGATACAGCGGAGCTGCTGGCGTGACACTCAGCTTTTATGTTTGTGACTACATACGCTAGCTGCATATATATGCACATGCATACATACGCACATACATATATACGCTAGCCACATACATATATACATACGCACATGCATACATACGCACATACATACATACGCACATATATACGCTAGCCACATACATATATACATACGCACATACATACATACATACGCACATACATATATACGCACATATATACGCTAGCCACATACATATATACATACGCACATACATACATACATACAAACTGCATTCAATAAAAACCATCTTCGCAACCAATTACCTTTCACAGCAATATAAAAATAAAGCAATCAAACAATTATGTCAATATGATGCACATAAGTTGTAAAATAATCCGACTGTCCATATGATGTGACTATCTTGTTTTTTTCCCCCTTTCTTGCTCTATAAATATTTTATTTTGTTTCTTTATTTCTTTGCCATTCATATAATTTCCCTTCTTTTGCACTCCATTGTTGCTGTAAATACGCAACTTTCATCAAGGTGGGACTAATAAAGGCTTCTCTTCTCTTCTCTTCTACTCTATTCAGGAGCACCTCTGAGCTCTCGCCAGGCTTGTAACCCGAGATGGCGGCTGAGGGAGTTGCTTCTGCTGTTTATCCTCTTTCACAACACAGACACATGGCTTTCTTGGCACATGAAAAGCAAAATTCCAGCGCAGGAAGGCCGCCACTGTTACAAGTAGCGCCGCCCTAGTGGAGCCGTTCAACACCGCACAGATGGGGAAGAAAATGATGTAGGCAAACACTCCAAAGTTGCGTTATATAAAGGCTCCTTATCCCATCAGCTGTGTGCCAGATAAACTCCCCTTATGTTGAATCGCATTCAAAGTCACCATAGATGAACTGCCAAGAACGGAGTTTCCACATGTTGTTGAATTACAAAACACCACCAGTCAAAAGTTTCCACACACCTTCTCAATGTAATGTTTTTTTCTTTATCTTTACGACTTTAGACATTGTCGTGGAATAGACTGACTTTTACTGCACTTGAATGACTTGCAAATTATAAATGTTTATCTGAGGAACACATGATTAATGAGGCACTTATTACAACACAATAATAATAAAAAATGATAAGCCGTTCAGTTCTCCCTCAAGATTTGTGTGAGATGTGTAGAGCTTTTTTTTTTTTTTTCAAATGAGTGGTTGTAGCACTCTCACTATGATGTGCATGGGTGCAAATAAAAGTTAAACAATCATTCATCAGAATGCGTTTCATTTCAAGAAAAGATTTCCTTCTCCTGTGCGTTTTTAAAAGAACATTTAACCAATATTGACAGTTACATACACTACCAGCCAAAAGTATCAACACACCTTCTCATGCAAGGTATTTTCATAATTCTTTGCTACTTTTGACCCTGTAAATACATACCGAGTAGGGCTGAACGATAAATCGCATTTGCGATCATATCGCGAGAGGACAAAACAAGATTTTCTAACCGCAAAGACTGCGATTTGATTGACGTGAGTTCCGGTCACGTGACTTGCGAGCGGCGCGAAGCCAAGCCAAGCCAAGCAGGTAGTGGGAGGATTTCTCCTTTAGACTTCTCGTCTCTGTGCCGCCCTGGTCTCACTTACTTGAATTGATCGTCAGGTCTAAGAAGCCCCTCCCCCAACCAGGACGTTGACCTCGACCGCTAGATTCTTCCGCTCAGGTCTTTGAGTTCACCGGGGGCTAGCTTACCCGCGAGGCGTTTGTCAAGGGCGTGAAAAGAATTCTGAGAATTCGTTTGTCATTGAAAGCACAGCGGCCTGTTTTTCTGGTCGGCTACTTTTCTCCAGGTGCCGCGGCCAGGTCGCCCCGACGGAGGAGACGCGCTGGCCTTTGGGGTTTAGCCGGCGGGCCAAGAGGCCCGGGTGGAGCGCGGAGCAGCGATGCGTATCAACACAACCGACAACCGAGTGAGTCCTTCAAAAGGAATGTCTGCCACGTAACCGACGCCCTCTGCTACGCTCACTTTGTTTTAGTCAGTCCAACAAATGTATCCGACCGCTAATGACCTCAATCGCTTCGCGCATTTCAACAGCTGGAACGTCAAGACTGCAGCTCCTGTGCAAAATGATGATTTTCATTGCTACGACGTCACCAGTTCTGTCCTCCGCGAAGTGAATGTTTTACGAAAATAAACAAGAACGACAATAAAAGTCAAGGTAAAAAGAGGTGAATCTGGTTTGTCATTTGTCAAATTAAAAACAGTGACATTATTAGTTTAAAATAGGTTCCTGAAAGCTTCTATTGAATTTAGTTCCTGTTTTGACAGGGGGTCAAAAAAAAAAAAAAAAAAAATCTTGAGCACCGCAAAGGCTTTGGGTTTGGTGGAGAGGACGCAGTGTTCTCCACCGCTTACAGGAAGCAGGAAGTCATGGGAGGACGTGACTCTACTCAGGGGCTCTACATGAATCACACAACAGCACGAGCACGGCCAAAGCTTGCATACAATGCAAAAGTCACAGTTTTCCACTGCAAAGTGTCCACAGCCTGTCAATAAATTTGCCCAAGAAAGGAAAATGTAAACATCCGTTGTTTCCTTCTTGCGCCGCACTTTCAAAAAGCGTTAAGCTAAAACACACAATCTGGGAAATCGGCCTTTTGTTGCGTCACAAAGGGTACCAGGGACACCTCCGTCAGGTCTATGACATCACAGCCTCTGGAATCAGTCTCACAAAGAAGCTAAGACCCAGGCAGCTAACAGAGGGCTAAACCAGACATGTTCAAGAGATCTGTGGAGGCCTTTGGATTGATCACACTTTAAGATGGATCTTAAAAATCCCATGGAAACTGTTGTTATCTTTGCTCGTGAAGACATCAAATATATGAGCAAGGTATGTGGAATTCCTTCCGAGAGCCTTCACACCTTGTGCAACTCTTCCCCCTCCCCTGTGACAGACAGCATTCTGGACTTTTTAACTGGACTCAATGGCAAATATGCACTAATGGTTTATAAAGCCTTGCTTGTCACTGCCTTTGCACATCTGCCCCTGGTCTGTTGTACATAGAGTAATTTGATTTCTTAGATTTTATCGTATATCTTGTAACTACTGTATTGAACCACTTCTAACTGTCACTGTAAACTGGAACTACTGTATAGTTTATTTTTATCCTTCTATTTTCACTTTTTGCATTGTTTTTTTTTGACTGCTGCAACAGTGTAGTTTCCCAATTTGGGATCAATGAAGTTCAATCTAAACTAATTAAAAAAAATATATTAAATAACTGTAAATATTATTTATATAATGGCTGGCTTCTTTGAAGAATCCAAAAATACAAATTATTTCACTTTCTTTTTTTTTTTTTGCTTACTGCATAATCCCATTGAATCCCATTGAATGAGACACCATTCAACGAGAAGGTTGCCAGCAGCAGGTTTCCGGGTCAGACTCACCGTCTTCATCCAGGAAGAGCTTATTGAAGCGCAGGCCGCTGGGCTCCTTGCCGATGAAGCTGTGCACGTGCTCGGTGCCGTAGTCGTTGACGGCGACGGCGTACTTGAGCGGCTTGACGCAGGACTGAAGGCAGAACGGGACCTTGGAATCTCCGACCGTGTGCCTGCGGACAAAAAGGCACGAGGGGATCAGTCGGAGCGGCCGCGGTCTCTGGGGAACCGAGTCACAATTGCGGAAAAAAACAGCGTCAAAGTGAAAGTGAAATGACTCTTTCAGAACGCCTATGAGAGGAATGTTCGGGTCCAAGGACCAACAAAGCAGGCTGACAGATTTACTGTGCGACTTCTGATCCAGACAATCTGTCCTGTGCCGTGTTTTTATCTTTATTGGCCTTGCTGCCGCTGGTGGGACAAACAAAAACACACCTCCAGATTACAACATGCTAGAGCAGAGTAATGGACACGCATGATGCTTTCTCTACACTTTGGGCCAACTTCTTGCACTGGTTTATCGGGGGGAACACAAGGTGCAAAATGTGATGGTTTTTCTTTCATTTTCACTGCAGATTCTCACTGAAGGCGTCAAAGCTACGAATGAACGCATGTGAAATTATGCAGTGAAATAATAAGTGTGACCAACTCAAGGACAGCTTATATTTTAGATCACAGGTGTCAAACTCTGGCCCGCAGGCCAAATTTGGCCCGCAGTGTCATTATATTTGGCCCGCCCTATTTTCAAATCTATTATTTGCCCCGTGGAAAAATGTAACTGTTGAAATAAAAAAAAAAAAAAGAGGGATACGATTTTACTTTACATTTATATTGATCGAATTTTTCTTTTTCTACATACGTTTTATAGCTTCATATGAAACATATTATAGTCTTGTTCAACAACCGTTTCATTGGTACATAATTCCATATATCTTCTTCATAGGTTCGATGTCTCTACAATGTAGAAATGAAGTGTTTTTTTTCAAAAAAAAGCATCGGGAAAAGAAAAGTCTTTTTCTCACATTTGGTTTTGATTAAAGATGGAGCACTCTGACTGCGATGACAGCATTTGCAAATCAAAGATAAACAGAGAAAATAAAATAAACAATTGGAATATGATAATCCATGCAGGATTTAATTATTGCCTCATGGGTCATGTCGTTCCTCAGATAAACAATGTTAATTCTGCTAGTAATTTGAGGGCGATGAATGCCAATCGTTCATTGATACACGTGTCATGTGAGTGTTTGGGCGTCTCACCTCTGTCCGTCCACTGTGCACAAGGACACGGACCACAGGTCGGGGCTGAATTTGGCCAGCTGGGGGATGTAGTCTGCAACCTGGAAGGGAGTTAAGGCAGCGTGAGGAAGGGCTCAGCTTACGTCCGCTTGCGTCTACGTGGGCTCAGGCTTCAGCGGAAAGCCAACGCCGTGAGCGTGCACGCGACGCGACTGGAAAGGTATCACTTCCTTCGCCGGCAGACTCTCGACTCTGCATGACAAAGTGTTTCCTCAGTGCCCCTGGTCAGGTTCCATGGTGCGGCTGAGCCGTGCGTGAGACCTTTTGAAAACATTAGTGGTGCAGCAGAGGCTGGGTATCGCTCAATTTTTTTTCATTTATTTTTTTAATTCAATACCAAAACTTTCATAATCCATTTTACTGGTGAATAAAAACAATCAGGATTCCAAATCAAGTTTGTTGGATTCCTGTTCCTTTGCTGCTTACGCTACGCTAACATTTACTAAAAGTGAAAATGAAAACAAACACTGCCAGTGTCTTTAGTTCACGCCTCAATAATGTGACTTCAGATGTTGACACGAGGGCCGAACGATAAATCGCATTTGCGATAATATCGCGAGAGGACAAAACGAGATTTTCTAACCGCAAAGACTGCGATTTGATTGACGCGAGTTCCGGTCACGTGACTTGCGAGCGGCACGAAGCGAAGCGAAGCAGGTAGTGGGAGGAGTCGATGCTGCGACGAGCTGGACGGACGGAGTGACGCGCAGGGAAAAGGTCTTCCTGGTTGCCACCAACGGGTGGCCGTAGTTTAGCAAAACAGTGTCGGGAGAGATAAATTAAAAAAAAAAAAAAAAAATGCAGAACGACAGCCGAAGCAGCAAGGACCACAACAGTCGGAGTTGTGTTTGTTTGCCGGGAACCGCTGCCTCGTAAGTTCGCACCTTACAGCGATTTTAACGCTGCTAGCGTGTTAACATCGGTTGAATGAAGCTGTCGCTGTTTTGTGCTGTGTGTGGACTTAAACAAAATCATTCTAAGCCCTATTAAGAGGTCTTGCAAAAAACAAAACAAAAACACCAGTAGATAAATAAAGGCTCTTTCATATTAATTCATGCTTCATTTTGCTTTTATCTTAACATTAGCCTAGCCTATAAAAAAAGAACAATGTGTCTAATAAATCTGATATGCTTATTATACTACATATAATGTTTTGTTTGTTTGTGGAAAAATACATGAGCGAAAGATAAAAAAAAAAAAAAAAAAAAAAAAAAAAAAAAAAATCGCAAATTAAATCACAATCACAATATTGAGAGAAAAAAAATTGCATTTAAATTATTTTCCATAGTCGTTCAGCCCTAGTTGACACACACCAGCCAAAAGATTAGAAAAAAAAACATGTACTTTCTTAGATATTGGGATGGAAAGACGATTGATTTTTCAATATTGGGTAAGATTGGAGCATTTCGGGCGGTGCTACAAATGCAGTGAAGTTCGGTACATGCTAGCAGATGCAGTTGATTTTTGCATCAGGAGATGGAAGAGCACGATGTCTTAGCTAATGTTTTTTTTTTTTTTTTTTTATCTTTAAGTTCTCTCGACTTAATTCATTTTGGGTGTAAGTGACAC
>NW_027466078.1:3562500-3670000 GCF_046127955.1 Nelusetta ayraudi
ATTATTCGGCCGCAAGTTGGGATTCTCTCGTCGTTTTTAATAATGCAGACAAAGCAACGGAACGAGCGGCGCAGGCCGCACGAGGCCCTCCGGGCCTGATACGGCATTAGGTGTTTGGCACGCTAGCCGGGCTCTATGTGGGGATGTGGCCGCCGCAGCCGCAACCTCCCAAATCCTTTTAAAGTGCGTTTCGCAGATGTTGCGACTGCCAAAACGCTGGCGTTGGGAACTTGGGGCGATCCAGGACTCATTCTACCCGTCCTACACTGCTTCCAGTATAGTAAACACCTTGCATTCAGCCAGCAGCAGTGCCAATGAACAACAACAACAAAAAAAAAGGAACCTGTTCATTACTTTGTTCAACTGGCACTGAAGCCGATTGTCAGTTTTTAACCGGAGCATTGTTCCTGGGCTCTATTTATTATTCACCTGCGATTGAAATATATCCAGAAAAAGAAAGAAAGAAGAGACATCCTGAAGCGACGCGATGAGACCGATAGCTGGTTTAAAGCAGCACATGACCACCTCCAGGGCTTCCTCTAGCCACCATGGACCAAATGAACCAATACGCCAACAGCTAACAGCGCAAACAGATAAGGTACGAGTGGAGTGTAGCTTAAAACGCCTCGGTTTTAGGCCCCTCTTCATGGCAGATGGCTGACTTGATTCGCTGCCAGATGAAGAGTGCTGCTCACTGGCGTGAGCCGAGCATTCCGAGTTTCCTAGAAACCAGGCGGCAGGCAGGGCAGCGGCAGGTTTAGGGACGCGCTTTTTTCAGATGTGGCAGAAGTTCAGTTGCTTTGCAAAAGTGTAAGAACGCAAAAAAAGATGGAAAGAAGTTAAAATCCCCCCATGATGAGGATTGAAAAAAAATATGGCAATATTTGACCCTGGGCGTGACCTGTATTTACAAAGTCTGGAAGTCACTGACGATGACTCATCATCATCATCATCATCATGTTTTGTATTGTTTTATCATGTTGACTTTTATTTAATTGTTTTTCTTTTACTGTTGTTTGGCGACCTTGAGTGCCTTGAAAGGCGCCTTATAAATTAAATGTATTATCATTATTATTATCATTTTTATTATTATTATTATTATTATTATTATTATTATTATTATTATCATCATCATCATCTGGATATTTAGCAGGACATCACGCAATATGCTGACATTTCCTCAGCGCAGACTCCAAACTCGACATACTGCAGCTCTGACTCACATCGTTTTAGTGCTATGTGGCTGCAACCACTTACAGGTTGTATAAACTTCCTGTCATCTTGCCCGTGATGAAATTCAAGATACAGTATAAACACTGGATAAATATATTGAAACAAGTGTAAAAAAAAACAAAAAACAAAACAGTTTGAAACCTTTGCATTGTCCTTTCGCACCAGCCCGACTTCATCGTGACGAAGCGCTGGCGTTGGATTGTAAACAAAAATAGTTTTTTCTTACTTTCTGTTTCTATTTTACGGCAGCCTCATTATTGATCTTATCCTACAAGATTCCATAACCTGTCTGGAGCGGATGGATGCGAGCAAAGAACATTCAGAACAACTTGCTATCGTGGCAGTAAACGTGGGCAGATACTAAAGATACCCGCTCACCCCAATCTCCCCAGTCTCCAGAGAGCAATTCTGAGTGGGGGAAAGGCTTCGGAATAAAAACGTTACCTTTATGCAACTCAAAGTTATTCGTTTTGTAAGTTAAACTGGACTCCTGAGTCTGACAGACAGTTTGGGGATGTGTGTAATAAATGAGAATCGTAGGGTTTATTACAAATATCGATCAATCCATGGCATTTTAACATCCGCCTTGCACTCACACTTACAGAAGAGACACTGACCGTCATTATATTTCTTCTCCTGTTGCTAAGTGGATAAAACTGCCTTTTAATTCAGTGACAAAAACATAGGTGACCGACACATTTCGTCTTGAAAATGTACTCTTAAAACATGGTAATAGCTTGACGGAAAAAACGTTGGAAAAATATTCAAGGGGCCCCGACAAGGGGGGCTTCCCAAACAAGACCAGACAGAGCCAGCCGTCTTTACTCGTGGCAACTTTCTTTAGGTCAAGACACACATCGCTCCACAGCGCTCATACGAGAAGGATCATTCAGAGCCTAGAGGGGTTACTGTGTGTTCCTTTTCCTTTCTAGAAGTTGTCACAAGACTGAGGACACAAAACTTCACTGTTTATTGGGCTACTTGTATGTTAATGGGGCAAAAAAAAAAGAAGAAGAATGTATCTCAAGAATTTCCAACTGTATGAAGAATGATGACGGTGTCCAAAACACTGTAAAAACTCTGTGCCTCTGTGTATTAGGTAAATGAATACAAGGGATTTACATAAACAACACAGCAGATGCATTTGGACAATAATATTTCTTCCCTAAATGCTGTCATAAACAGCTCAGTAAAAAATAAATTCAAAAAAATTCTAAAAATTTGGCTAAACAGGCTTGGTTTAAAAAACAACAACAAAAAAAACAACCTCCCAGGCTTCAACAGTAAGAAAGGTTCACTCTACAAGAGCCAGTGTACACACAGCGAGGGTATGGGTGCGCTCTTTTAAAAAAGGAAGCAATAAAGACATATACTCTACAGTAAGCATTGTGGTATTGTGCGCAGTAAGAAGTAGGTTGTTCTCTATCCAGACTTTTCAGAGGCTCTGTCAGAGCACATGGTGACATTTTGATACGAAATTCGAAACTGTCGGGGGGAATGCCTAGTTGGTCCGACACACGCTTCATTATGGAGGCAAATCATCGCGGGAAGCGTGTCATTACAGAAAACACTAGAAACCAATACAGCCAGCGCAAAGTCTGACACGATTTGCTCCAAGTTGAGCCCTCTCTGGGTCGTCAAGCTGACTTTTACGCAGTGAAGCTCTGTATCAATAATGAAGGACTCGATGGTTAAACCTCGCGATTTTCATGCCTTTAAATGACGCTGCGATTGTTGAAAATCACAACTCTCGTGCCTGGAAAGCCAGCACCAGAGTTGACTTGAGGTCAAAGTGGCGTATCGGTATTTCAGTGGCGCAATATTTAATTTACAGCTACCTGAAGGCGGAACGTGACGTTTGAAGGTAAGTCCGCCCGCTGCTAACGACACAGCAGTTAGCTAGCAGTACACAGCAAGTACGCACTAGTTCACGCAACAGTGCCGACTGCGTCAGTTGAGAGTTGAATGTTGTTGTGGGGACTTCAAAAATCGTCGTTTGGGTGCTCAGGTGTGGCATGGCGTGCGTTTTAAGCTACACGTCCATTTCTTTCTTTCTTCTTTTTCTTTTAGGTCGTCACTGGGCTGCGCAGACGGCTGAAGAACATCCACGCGCGTCACAGATACCATCACCCTCACCCGGATATACTTAAGTTGAAGAGTTAAAAAAAAAAAAAAGAAAAAAAAAGAAAGAAAAAAAGAAAAAAAAGAACGAAATACAAAAGAGGACAGACAACTTACTTTTCTCCCTCGTTGACACCGCCATTCTTCAGCTGCTCGTCCAGCTCCGCGGCACCTTCAGTCTTGGCGCAGTAGCCACGGTGGAAGAGCCCCAGCCGGCGGAGAGCGACATTGGGGGACCTCAGCAGCGGCAGTCCGGCTCTGGAGTCAACGGAGGCGGCGGCGCTCACGCATCGCTGGCGGGCCGGCACGCAGCTCGTCCTTCGGGAGCCGGGCAAGGGACGCTTGGTGGCGGTGGCTTTAAATGACTCCTTTAGCAGTGTCGACAGCCTAAAATGGAACATCTCAATACTGCCGGAGAATTGAAGAGAAACTCGTGGTGGTTGACGCAGCGCGGTCTGTCGGGATTCCTCACACGGCGCCGAATGAATAGTTGTGACTCACACGCCCCGGAATCCAAAAATAAATAGAGGCGCGTTCACACCCCAGCGACTCCTATTGGCTGCTAAGAGTCATGTGCCCATGTCTGTACATTAAAGAGTCGCGCAGCCTTTAAAAAGTGCGGTTTCATTCTACTCCAAAGCATTGTTTCTATAACAATTTCATAGGAGTTGAGTAAATTGTAATTATGAACGCGACCTGTTTTGGACAACAGATTCACGGTAAATAAAGACAATATACACAATAAAAGAAACATGCGCAACATAAGTAAAATACAGTGGTATAGAAATCAGTAACAACATACCTGTCTGGACGACAAACAAACCAAACCGTAACAAAAACACAGACATGTCCTTTCAAAGAAGCCAAGTCAACGCTGCACATTCTGAGAAAGATTCTGTCATTCTTTGATGCAAAACAATCCATCTGTTACTCTTTCTGTAAGACATGGTCACCGCTGGACGAGTTTATGCAGAGTCACTGCAGATGACAAAAAACGGGAGCTAAGGAAACAACAAAAAATGTGGCCCGGTGATCATTAAGCCTTTATACACTGGTGATCATATAAACACACACACACAAAAAAGAAAAACCGAGTGCCACATCAATTAAAAATAATTTTAAGACTACCCCCTCCCCCTAGTATTTTTATGCACACAGATGTTTGTTTGTTTGTTTGTTTGTTTTTTTTAAATATTTGTCAGGATGCTTTTTTGTTTTGGCCAACCACTCTGCTTTACATCTGGTCTCAATGGGATTTTAAAGGTTCTATTGTTTATTTATTGTCCTATTGCAGTGCTGTCTGCTCTCTATCACTCCATCTCTCTCTCTCTCACTCTTTAAATTTTTTTAAAAAATATATATTGTTATCTCTATGAGGCAACCTGGTGATGAACTCGTTTTTACCAGTACGGAATTTATGCATATTGACACTGCTGTACCACCAAAACATTCAAACAAAACATTTCTCTCTGAATGTGATGCACATTCGGTTTCAGTTTCTGAATGAGCTTGTTTGACCCCTACCACAGTGTGTGCTCTAAGAGGTAACTGTGGCATTTACAAGAACAGACTCAAAACAGAACTTTTTGCATGGTCTACAGTGGCAGGGTGTCTTAACGTGTTGGCAATATGTTTAAAACTGTGAATTCAAATCTTCAAATTATATTTTTATGTTAAACAACCCATAAAAAGAGTTATAAATAATACAAGTATTTTACAATATCTAATTTCATTTTTTCAATTTTCATTTGTCATGAAATTAAAATATAATAGACACATGACAGTGAAATATTCTATTTACAACTTTATCCAAAGCTGCAACAAAGTGTTGCTGGGCCTTTTTCAGTTTCAGAGTGATGTTCGATTTAATACAAAATGTACATTTTTGTTGAAATATAAATGCAGGATATGACACCACAGCTAAAGGTCCAAAACTGTTGAATAGTTTTCAGTAGGTTTCTATCTATATACCAATCAAAATAAAAGTTACCAATATAGCTATGGTTTAGTGCTTAAAGCATCGCTTCTGGCGGTCACTAGGGATGGAATAGAAATACATTTGTTGTGACTGACTGTATGACTGGTTGTGTAGCAGCAGCATTGGTGAAGAACCTTGACAGGGAGTTTGGCTCACTCTCTAGCACCTCCCGGAGTAGTGAAGGTGCAATGTATTTTTTTTATATTTGCCCAAGTCTGTCAGAGAGTGTAGTACACTCAGTGTACCATTAAAATGATGGGTACCGTAATGTTCCCATTTTGATATTTGCTCTCCATCTGTCAGTGGAACTGCAACCCAAAAAAAGATCTGTCGATATTCAAAAAACTGCAACGGCACATTCAGCGCTCCACACCATGCCAAAAAATTTTAGCTTCCTGCAAATGAAGTACTTTATTGGAAGGTGACAAAAACAAGGCAGCCACAAGGAAGTTACAGAGAGAGGAATGAAGGCATCACCACCCTTTTTCATGGCACACCATTGCTTCAACTGTTAGTTTTAACACAAACTTTATCAAAAGCGGAGCAAGCAGGAGCAGATGTATGGAGTGTTTTGGTGACCCACCTCATATAGGAGAAAAAATATATCATGGGGATACATGTGCTTTAATGTCAATTGAAAATGAATAAAAGCAAAGTAACAACAAACCATCTGTCATTGAAGCTCTTTATTGAAATGACTCTTAAAACACTGAAAAAAATGGATGAAATACTATTTTATGACTTACTTACTATTAATATAATTTCTTCAAGTTCGGCAGGCCGGATTAAAAAACTTAATGGGACTAATATGGCCCCTGGGGCCGTAGTTTGCCCATGCCTGCACGAGACTCTTGTTAGAATGCATCTTATGGAACCATAAAGGCCTTTTGTGGAATTTAAAACACAACCGAGAAAGTTGAGATAGCCTTGCTAATTTGCAGCAGCTGGCCGAAACTATGTCCTGTCCTCAGCAGCACTCCACGTCTTCCTTACAGAGGCTGATATATGATGTTTATGGTTCCAACTGCAGAACAAGACTGTACAAGCCACGCCTCTTTCAAAGCGCTCACCGGAAGTTGGATGTACTTGCCTACAGTTAGTGTGTTTAACTCCTTGTTGACCAACAAAGACGCTAGAGATTTGAAGATGCAATGCAACGGCAAAAGCTGCATTTTACAAAGTAATGAAAACGAATGAAAATACACTAAATTATGAAACTTTTTCATAGCAACATTACATGATTTTTAAACTAACATATGTGGTTGGACCACATAATGGGGGTGAAAAAAGCATAGTAAAACAAGTATAGAATCACAATATTCACCCAAGTTTTGCCTTTCAACTTTCAACAACAAGTGCTTTGACAATGTCAAATGAGTATTACATCTATTTAGATATTGATATATTGAAATAGGAGGTATGTCTCTTTTTTTTTTTTGCTATCCCCGCAACTAGCTGCAAATAGCCTATATCCTATTCAAAGACTGAAACACATTTGAACAGACTTTTTATTTGAAAGTCACAATCCTATAATGCCTGTAATAGCCAATTATGCAGATGTTCATAGATTTATAGAAGGTCTGTGGTCTAATGGGCAAGGTATTTATAATGCTACTCGATGGGAAAAGCAAACTGAACCACCTACCAGTTTACTAATTGCTGTTTTGTTGCTGCTTTGTTTTTGCTGTTTGCTCTTTCCCTCTCTTTTTCTCTTTCACCCAAACACAACTGTTTAAAAAACAATTTTTATTGTGTTATTTATCATTCCAACCACATCATGTACATAAAAAAGCCATTAACTGGATAATTCATGCATTTATTATTTCAAAGGGATGTTATTATTGGTGACAGGTGTGGTTTGTAGTGCTTCAGTTCTGCAGTTGGTTCAATCTCAGGTTTTGGGAATGCTTTTTCCCTAACATGCACAGCCCCCTTATCCATATATAGTTGCAGTACACATCTCTTCCCTAATTACTATTCATACATCCTTTTCATCCATAGTTGGATGTATTTCCCAGTGTAAACAGAAGTCCAGCGTGTTTTTTTCTGGAGGCAGACTGTAGACGGAACACATAAACAGTTGTGGAGAAAGGTATTTGGTTTGGAGCCACACCAGTGTGGAGATACAATGTACACAAATGTAGTGGAACTCAAGGGGAAGACAGAATTAACTACAAAAATGCATTAAAGGGAACTGATCTGACAGATGTGCAATGACCGAGGTGAAGACGGAGGATTTCATGCAAACAGGTGAAAAATAGTCAAGGCAGGAAACCAGTAAGAGGGAAGGCACAGCAGGACAGTCAAAAAAAAAAAGGAAAGACAGAGCTAAAAGACAAATGAAAAAACCAGGACAGAGCAACATAGACAGGAAATGACAAAAACAAAAGCCACATTTCCTAACTAAAATTGAACTAAATGGAAAAAAAGGAAGAAGGTTTGTCTGGCAACCCTGGTATCCAATCCAGGGAGGCCTTGAATAATAAGCCATACATATATTCATAAGCTATAACTTCGACCAGAACAATGTCATCAAGCAAGACTCTGAAGTCGGTCAGCGAGGGACTGACTTAATATTCTGTGACCGCACCTGGGGTGATCCTCTTGTGATGCTGGTGCATTTTCTAACAAACTGCAAGCATTTGTAAACAATTTCACTCAAATCCACAAATAATAGTTTAAACAGATGTCAACTGTTAACTGTAGCTCCAGTCTTCTTCAAAAGCGTGATCCGACGTGTTGCGTACCACTTATTTGTACTGTTTTGTTCACAGAAATAACATGTGTATGTGTTACTCTTTACTGAAAGTTAACCAGGGATATTCCAGCCCCAAGTGATTGGAGTCCAAAAAATAACAGCATTTCTTCCATCTAACAACATATTAAGCCATTTTCCCTTCAGTATGTGAACAAGGTTAACAAGGGGTCTCTAAATAGCACAATTAAGACATACAAGACCTTTACTGAGAATAATCTTTTTTAAAAAATTTTTTTATTGCTGAAGCAGATCTTAGAATAAACAAGACGCCTGCCTCTGTCTGAATTTATTCATAATCTTAAAATCATCTTCTTGACTGACATCACAGCGAATGACCCCAGCAGGGGAAATACAATACCGGATTTGCATTCCAGACATATACATACATTCCACAAGTGGATGCTTAGGAGTTGGTGGCACTGCAAAACGTAGTCAGCAGCAAGCAAAGCACCAGTGAAAGTTGCTTTCCTAAAATGCCCTGTAAAATACCCTTTTGTACTCACAGAAAATTGTGAAGGTGTTGCAATTCCAAATGTAGAATCTTTGAACATGTATACATGTACTGTATTTATTTATGAGTTTAATTGCTAAGGAGAGAGAAGACTAGGCAAAGTGACATTTTAGACACCAAAGACTTAACAGGTTCACTTTCACGATATCCTTTTTTCTTTTTTAACTAACAACCAATAGATTAACCGAGAAATGATAGCTTAACGTAATAGGGTCATTTGTAACGGAAGTCCACGTTTGCACTATTTGAGTAAAGGGAAGTTAGTGCTTTTGGAACTGTAAAGACAACATTTCCCCTTTGCCTCCTGGCAGCTGAGGAGCTCCTGTTGGGGAGGAGGAATCCCACCTCTTGAGCTGGAGCTGCTAAATCAAGATGTACTGGAAGAACACTGAAGCTGGTCTCACTTGCTTTGCTAACCCCTGTGCAATTTCCTGTGACAGCTGCTCTGTATGCTGGCAGAGAGAGCGAGATGGCTCCTTGGTAGGCAGCTTTGGCCTGTAGCCCATACATGCATTGAACTTTAAAATTGGCACCAGGACTGTGGGTGTGTAAGTGGAACCTGTGTGTGAGTTCCATGTAGGGCAGAGGCACTATATACTCCAGCTGGTACTTTGACCGCTTTAATCTGGTAATGAAATTGGCTAATAATCGGCCATGATGTTCACATTCCAGCAACATCTGATCAAACAACTACAACTGCTTGTTTTGCTGCACTATAGGGAGCTATAGGGGAAACATTGGGAAAAACGTTCAGATGAACGAGACACTAAATTTATTTACATCATTTTCCATTTCATTTGTTTGTGATCATTTTTGTTGATGGAGGAACTGTTTTTTTCTGGTTCATGCAAGCCTATCAGTAATTGCTTGTCACCCAGTCATTTGATAACAGTTTTGCTTATGGCTCTTTTTGTACACATTAACAGAATTTCTTTATCTTGCTGATTAGTTTCACCGTATGCGTTCCGTCTGCCTCAGAACAGTCACAAGATTATCAGCTCTTCTTGTTCGATTGGATATCAGAATTGCAAACCCTGCTTTCATTAATTCATAAATTGATTTATTATTAATTTATAATATTTTATAACTTTCAAAACAAAATTCAGCCTTTAGGAGTCCAATGATGCACAATATGAAAAATTTCAACCAATACCGATAAATTCAGATTTTGATATTTAATACAATCTCCACATAATCTGAAGTTTGTACAGGATGCAGTGATGGAAAACTGATATTTTAGTTGCTCTGACCTATCTATCACAGAAAACAAAAGTTCGTAGCTCTTCAAATATTTTATGATTTTTTTTTCATGTCATCACAGAAATATAACAGAGCAAAAAACTAAATTCCAACAAAAAAGTGCTACACTTGAATTGTTGAACAGAACAATGGTTAATCTGTAAATGTATTTGTGGAGGTAAGTCAAGTATCTTTCAAATATGAGATTATATACATTGACATATGTCAATCTCAATTACAAAATTGTTATCAAATAAATAAAACAATGTGCATCCTCAAGGTTTACAGAATTATTAATGCTTTGAATGCATCGGGCATGGTAGAAAAATTTAGTTCAAAATAATAAAAAAAAAACTAAATGATTTAATATAGAGTGCAGGGAGGGACACGTCTGAGAAGAAGCAGCAGCTTGGAGGAGTGTAACGTGGTAGTGTTCCCTGCTGCGAGGGGCGGTCCTGTAGCAGTATAGAAGCAGGCCAATAGATGGCACAAGTCCCGGTGGGAAATGCTCGGAGCACCTCCCCAGGGAGGCATCCAGGAGGTATCCAAAATAACCGAGCCAACTCAGCTAGCCCCTCTTGATGCAGCGGCTCTACTCCAAGCTCCCGGGTGACCAAGCTTTTCACCCTGTCCCGAAGGGTGCGCCCAGCCAGGCGCTGGTACAATGTTCCGCGATCTGGACAGAACCCGCACTGTTCTTCCTGAATCCAAGGTTCGACTATTGGCTGGATCCCTGACTGTCCCCGACCGCCAAGCGATGTTACAGAGACGTGTCAGCCATGACAGTCCCTGCAAATGCAGAGACTTGAGGTACTCGGGGCGGATCTCATCCACCCCCAGAGCCTTGCCACCAAGGAGCTTGGCTTGGGTAATGGACGAGTCCTCCCCCGAGTCTCCTGCCTATGCTTCCTCAGCGGAAGACGTGACGGCAGGATTAAGGAGATCCTCAAAGTATTCCTTCCACCGCCAGACAACATCCCCAGTCGAAGTTAACAGCTCCCCATCCGTACCATAAACAATGTGGGTGGCGAACCGCTTCCCCCTCCTGAGGCGCTGGACGGTTTGCTAGCACTTCTTCAAGGCTGACCGAAAGTCCTCTTCCATGGCCTGCCCAAATTCCTCCCAAGCCTGAGTTTTTGCCTCCACTACCACCCGAGCTTCAGCACGCTTGGCCTGCTGGTACCCATTAGCTGCTTCAGGGATCCCACAAGCCAACATTGCTCGATAGGACTCCTTCTTTAACTTGACGGCATCCCTTACTTTCGGTGTCCACCACCAAGTTCGGGGGTTACCGCTGCGACAGGCACCAGAGACCTTACGAACACAGCTCGAGCAGCTGCATTGACAATAGAGGTGGAGAACATTGTCCATTCGGACTCAATGTCTTCAACCTCTCCCATGATCTAGGAGAAGCTCTCCCAGAGGTGGGAGTTGAAGATCGCACTGACAGAGGGCTCAACCAGATGTTCCCAACAGACCACCAGGTTGTGATCAGTTGACAGCTCAGCCCCTCTCTTCACCTGAGTGTCCAAGACACATGGACGGAGGTCAGATGACACGACAACAGAGTCGGTCATCGACCTCCGTCCCAGGGCATCCTAATGCCAAGTGCACCGGTGGACACCCTTGTGCTCAAACATGGTGTTTGTTATGGACAAACTGTGACTAGCACAGAAGTCCAGCAACAGAACACCGTTCGGGTTCAGATCAGGGAGGCCGTTCCTCCGAATCGTGCCTCTGCAGGTCTCACTGTTGCTGTCCACTTGTGCGTTGAAGTCCCCCAGCAGAACAACGTAGTCCCCGGTCGGAGCACCATCCAGCACCCCTCCCAGGGACTCCAAGAAGGCCGAGCACTGCTATTCGGGCCATAGGCCGAAATCACAGTGAGAGACCTGTCCCCAACCCGCACGTGTAGGGACGCGACCCTCTCATTCACCGCGGTGAACTCCAACACGTGGTGGCTCAGCTGTGGGGCGATAAGCACGCCCATACCAGCCCACCGCCGCTCACTGTGGGCAACACCAGAAAAATGGAGAGTCCAGCCCCTCTCAAGGACCTGGGTTCCAGAGCCCAGGCTGTGCGTGGAGGTGAGCCTGACTATATCTAGCCGGTACTCTCTCAACCTCCTGCACAAGCTCAAGCTCCTTCCCACCCAACAAGGTGACATTCCATGTCCCTACGGCCAGAGGCTGTTTTCGAGGCCCGGGTTGTCGAGGCCCTCTGTTGTATATTGAACTGCAAAAGTGGTGCACTGTGTGCACAGTGTTTCCCCCTGAGTGACCGCTGGGGGGGTGAGAGATCGTTGCTGCATGGGGTGCTGTGCAGGGTGTGCTATGTTTCCGTGCGTGCCAATAAAGTTCTGATTATTGCATGGCTATATCTGGACTGGGCTCCGATACATGTTCCTACGTAGAAAGTACCACTGGTTGTTACCGTATGCAGCTGCACCTCGGGTAATACATCACACCCTCGACCTCGACTGCCGCCCGAACCATGTCATATCATGATGTAGTTAAACATGCTTAACTATTGAGTTCCTTTTTTCATTTACTTCCCTTTTTTTTTGTTCCATATGGCCTGGGTGGTTGCTACTTTGGATGGATGAAGTGCTGGAGGGGTGGGCCCTAGACAGTAGAGGCAGGTGTTCCCAGAGGGTTCAAAACATGGTGGTGGTTGTTCCTCAGAAATCTGACATTGTACAGTTTTTTTGGCCATTTATGTTCTGTGACTCAAAGGTGATGCTGCTTTCCAGCATATGACTGTCCAAGTCGTCAATATCATCCACTTGGATATCAGTGGTGAATGCCAGGGTGCCTGGGGAATTTTGGAAAGTCCACCACATTCCCATCATGCGATGGACGCAAAGGTGAGATTTTCCAGATCCCCGACATGGACAGTTCCACTGCCCCGCCACTGAATCAAATGTGACCCTGGTCCACCCAAAGTAACAACAGTTGTCGGTTTCATTGGTGAATATGGAGAACAATTGCCAACGTTGTGAATGTTCCCCATCTTCCACAAAAACTGGGAAAACACTGTCAACTCCAAACTGTATTGTTGTGTTCCATTTGACACACTTGTCACCCCATTCAGAGGACATCAACCCCCTCAGCATGTCCTGTAGTGCACTTGTGAGGACTGCAAGCTTGAGGTATGGTTTTACCTTTGATGTTCTTTCAAGATTTCCTGGGTTTCCAGACGACCATGCTATTTGCATAAATGTTCTGCACTTTGGTACCTCACAGTCTATTTTTTGTGAAGTTCTGGATTTTATGACATGAATGGGGAACACGGGGCTATGGTCATAAATGCCATTTCTGACATCAACACACACCATGGGTGTGCAGTCAATGTTGTGGATATCTCTAATGTGGCATTTCAGATTTTTCTGGGTGCTTAAAACAGCTGTGCAGTGTGGGCAAGCAAAATGTCCAGGCTTGGACTTCTGCCCTGCACAGATACTGTAGGACAGACCTGGGAAAAGTGCGGCCAGCAGTCCACATCCGGCCCGCAGCGTGTCCCTGTCCGGACCGTGTGAGAGTGACAGTAATAAATTTTGGGACCTACCCGTTGATGGCGAAGGTAGTTCGGCTCGATCGCATGGAGAGAGAGAGAGAAGTAACTTCTCTTCTGCCGGACTTTATTGCGATCCCCCACACCCCCACCGACGAAACTTTGACGGGACTTTAGCGCGATCAACGACCCCCCTCCGGTCAACAAAATGTTGCCGGGATTTCAGCGCAATTCCGCCCCTCGCCAACAAAACGTTGCCGGGACTTTAGTGCAACACCCCCCTCCACAGCACCCCTCGACAAAACTTCCCTAGCCCTCACGATTGTGGTTTGTCATTTGGCCCCTTGCAAAAAACAATTGCCCACCCCAGCATATGGGCGGTTCTGTAGCACAGATTATGGGCTAGAGAGACACATTGAGTCTCTAGAATTCAATTTTCCAACACAATGGGAACTGCATTTTATGACATTGCAGATGAAAACACAACACTATTGACCACTACAGCATTCTCTATTGACAACAGAGTTGCAGTCCTACACGCTACTCTGGACTTACCTCACTGCAGTCTCTTTTCAGACTTTAAGCTTTGCCATTCTGCTGTCTTCCAATAAATCGATAGATTCCTTTGAAAATATTATCTATCATCCGCCCCGTCATATTCTTCTTTTTTAGATGAATTTTCAGATTTTTTGTCAAGTTTGGTATTAACTAAGGACAAGATTATAGTGTCTTACTTCGCAATTTAAATCAATTTTGGACTCCTTAGGTTTCCTCCAAGTTGTGAATGCGCCCACTCATAAAAATAATCGTACTTTAGATCTCATTCTAACCTATGGTCTTACTTACTGTAATTTCCGGACTATGAAGCGCACCTGAATATAAGCCGCAGCAGCTAAATTTAGGGGAAAAAACAAATGTGTCCATATACAAGCTGCACTGGACTATAAGACGCAGGTGTTTCGTCCGCGGACCCGATCGGTTCGGCGGCTGCGAGCCTGCGACTCTGGACTCGCACCGCGGATCCTGTTTGCGGGGTCCCGTTGGTCACCTCGGTTAATTGGTATGGAGTCGGACCAGAACTCAACAACAAGAGCAAGACAAGAGAAAATAAAGACGAGAGCGCGAGCGATCTAGCCAGATCGACTGCCTTTAACTTAAAAGCTGCATCATATGCAATTCTTAGTTTGTTTTCCATAATGAGGGTTTGTGCATGAAAACTTCCTTTGCGCAAACTGTCTTGCTCTCGATCTGTATTTGGTTCCACTTTTGCTTTCGTTGTTTGCGCGAACTGCCTGCCTCACTCTTTCCCGAGCCCACCCAAAAATCCATAAATTTAGAAGGTCCCCTAGTGGCCGTTAGCTGTAAAAAAACAAAAAAACAAACAAACATAGATTAGCCGCAACGTTGTATTAGCCGCAGGGTTCAAAGCATGGGAAAAAAGTGGCTTATAGTCCGGAAATTACGGTACTTACTTACTTAATCCTCTTCTTCCCGGATGGGAAATAAGGCTTCGACGGCTCAACGCCATTCATCTCGGTGATGTGCTGCTCTCTATGCCTCGCCCCATGTAAGCTTCATCTCTTTCAGCTCCCCTTCAACTGTTCTCCGCCAGGTGTTCTTTGGCCGTCCAGGCTTGCGTTTTCCAGGTGGTGTCCATCTTAACGCTGCCTTGGGAATCCTTTCATTGTCCATTCGTAGAACATGGCCTAACCATCTGAGTCGCCGGTGTTTTATTTCAAGGACCACATCTCTACATCCAGTTTTGGTGTACAGCTCTTTGTTTGTTATTTTGTTGGGCCAGAAGATTCAACAGATTTTTCCGAGACATCCATTATGGAAGGCGCTGATTTTAGTGCCCTTTTGCTACTCGCCAGCATTCTGAACCATAAATGAGGACAGATTTCACACAGCTGTTGTAGAGCGGAACTTTCGGCCTGAGATGGTACTGCCTGGACCTCTGGCGAATGCTCCACGAGCTTTGGAGAGCCTTGCATGGATGTCCTTTTTCGCTCCATTGTCCTTGCTGATAAGGCTCCCCAGGTATGTGAAGTCCTCAACAAATTCAAGTGGTACGCCATTGATGGTGATAGGTGTAGGGTTGGTGGTGTTTATGCACATGACTTGTGTCTTTGTGGTGTTGATATTCAGACCTGTCTGTTTTGCATAATTACTAATTAATCAGTCTTCTGCTGTAGATGATCTCTCTTTGAGGACAAGGCCACCAGGTCGTCAGCAAAGTCGAGATCCTCTAAGTGAGAGAAAGGTGTCCACTGAATTCCTCTGCGCATGTCTAATGTTGTATTATGCATGATTCAGTTGAGGGTGACTAGGAACAGGAGGGGGGAAAGGATGCAGCCCTGCCGTATACCTGACTCCTATGGGAACCATTCTCTTGCTGTTAATGATCACTCTACATTCAAAGTGGTTGTTGAACAGGCTAATCAGGGTGATAATCTTGTCTGGAATTCCATATGACCTCGGGATGTTCCAAAGGGTCTCTCTGGGCGCGGCCCCACAGCACCGCCTCGCCTTGCCTCACGACGGTACGGTTGTAGAGCGGCCCCACTGGCCGCTACACGGTTGTAGGGGGAGCGAGGCGGTGCTATGGGGACGCGCCCTCTGTGTACACTGTCAAAGGCCTTTCTGCAATCTATGAAATTCATGTACAATGGGACATTCCACTCAATGCACTGCTTGATGATGTTTCTTAGTGCGAAGATCTGATCAATGCATCCTCTTCCCTTTCTGAATCCCGCTTGTTCTTCCCTCAGCTTGTCGTCAATTACTGGTTCAATACGTTGGATAAGCACTCTGCAGAAGATCTTGCTGGGGATGGAAAGTAGTGTAATACCACGCCTGTTGTCACAGATCTGTAGGTTGCCTTTCTTGGGAAGTTTAACAATTACCTATGATCTTAGCATAGAGCAAATAGCCATTTTCCCCCAAAATGACTTTTTATCCGACTATTTTAATCACTTTTAGTTTTAATTTGGCTGACTACATCCACCAAGATAAATCTATAATAGGTAGAAATATTTCGGACACTGTCATAGCCAAATTCAAAGAGAGGCTCCCTGTCGTGTTAGATGCAGTTTTGCCTTGAACTTGGTTGGTTTGGTTGGCTCCCCTACTAGATAGATCTTGATTCTTTGACAGATAGTGTCTTTGGTCTATTGAAATCAACTTTACACGACCCGGCCCCATATGAAGTAAGAACAAAAAACAATCTTCATGAAGACTAGAGAGAATTTGCCTTATCCTATATAGCTTGGCAGGATAGCTTTCGGTCCTACAAAAACGCCCTGCGTATGATGAGAACTACCTCGTATTCTGCTCTTATTGATACCAATTAAATAATCCAAAATTTCTTTTCAGTACCATAGCTATAAGCTGACAAGGAACCACAATTGTTTTGAGCCCTGTATTCCAATTGGTCTGTCTAGTGATGACCCACTGGAGTGGATCTGCTCTAGGTTTCTTCCCACAAAAGAGTTTCTCCTGGCCACTGTTGCACTTTGCTTGATCTGAGGGCCCAGTTGGTTCTGTTTCTCTGATTATACAAAGCGATTCGAGACGTTTTTGGATGTGATTTAGATCTGTATAAATAAAAGTTGATTGATTAAAAGTTGATTGATTTTCCTCTCTCTGTCAATTTTTATTCAAAAGGATGCATATGAGGTGAATTGCTTGTCTTTCTTTGTCTTTATATGGCCCTGCAATGAAAGGGGTGTACCCTGCCTTCGCCCTATGACAGCTGGGATGGGCTCCAACAGAGCTCAATAAGAAGTGGGTACTGAAATATAAAAATAATGTTCATAATGTTATTATTTCAATTATTTCTTGTGACTAAAAACAAAATTACAAAATTCCTACCAATTGAATGACTGGAGAATCAATGAGCTCACCTTCTTTATTGTCGCATGCATTATGGCAATGCTCTACCATATTGTCTTTACAAGGTACACAAAAATTACAGCATTACCATAAGCCTTAAGACAATTCATATCGAGTCCACTTACAAGAGTTGTCCAAAAGGGTCTGAGCTATTTCACTGCAATTTGATGTAATCGGAGGTGGATCGGTGGAAAAATTTAATGTCTCTCCTTTGAGGAATGTTATGGACAGAGATCCAAAATCTAGGTCATGGGTTTTCCTTATTCATCAGGAGCTATTGGCTGCACCTGTGACGTCAAATCTAGGTCACAGGTTTCTTTGCTACTCAGGAGCTTTTGGCTGCACCTGTGACGTTCTCCCTCAGCTGAACGCAATCAGCCTGGCTGGGAGGCTATATCAGGAGTTTGGAGTATCATTGTTCAGTTGTTTGTTGCATGTCCAGAGAGTCAACACCATCAGTTGGCTTTCTGCATATTCTGATTTGAATGAAAATATGTGTCAAATGGTCCATTCAAGTTGTTTTCCCCCCTGCCATCGACTCCCTCTTCACTTGTACTTTGGGTCTGTTTTTCCTTTGTTTGTGCGTGTGTAAATCATTTCGGAAATGTAGACTTAACGCCCATGGAGCTTCCAGAACCCTGTGGAAGCTTCATGACGCCCGGTTCACACTGGACATGGAAGCGCCGAGTGCTTCGGTTCGGCTTCCATGTTAATCAATGTAGTTCACCAGATGCGAACAGGCACGCGGCTTTGTGCCATTCATTTCAGCGGAAGCGCTGCGACGCAGAGCGCCGACGAAATTCGCGAGCAAGGCTCGAACTGGTTCACACCAGATGCGACCAGCTCGGCGACAGTCGACAAGCGCTTCTGCTCAGCTGCAGAAGCTGCTGAGCAGAAGCGACTTGCTAAATGTGCCAACTGCTGTGCAGCCTGAACTGAAAGTGTGTGTGTGTGTGTGTGTGTGTGTGTGTGTGTGTGTGTGTGTGTGTGTGTGTGTGTGTGTGTGTGTGTGTGTGTGTGTGTGTGTGTGTGTGTGTGTGTGTGTGTGTCATCATCGTTACCTCCCCCCCCCCCGCCATGACGCAGCCAGCCTGTGTGCGTGTGTGTAAACACGCACTCAGGTGTCCATCTCACGACCTCTTGCATAATGATCTCACTGACTGGCATCTCTAGGATCAAAGGGACGTTTTGATTGTGCTGGCAAATGAAAGAGACGTTTCGGTGCATTGAAACCACACAGAACAGTGACATCTGGTGGTGCGCTGCAAGTATATCATCTGCTTCACCCAACCTCCTTGTTATACTCCAATATGTACACAATTAAAAGCGTAAAACAAAACAACTTGTGTTAATTTATTTTAGAATTGCTTGTGTTACATTGTGAAAAATAAGCCAAGTGACAGGGTATTGTGCTTGTGTTACATTGTGAAAAATAAGCCAAGTGACAGGGTATTGTGCTTGTGTTACATTGTGAAAAATAAGCCAAGTGACAGGGTATTGTGCTTGTGTTACATTGTGAAAAATAAGCCAAGTGACAGGGTATTGTGCTTGTGTTACATTGTGAAAAATAAGCCAAGTGACAGGGTATTGTGCTTGTGTTACATTGTGAAAAATAAGCCAAGTGACAGGGGATTGTGCTTGTGTTACATTGTGAAAAATAAGCATAAAGTGAGAGGGGATTGTGCTTGTGTTACATTGTGAAAAATAAGCATAAAGTGAGAGGGGTGTGTGCTTGTGAAACGGGGCCAAGATAAAATGACTGCACAGGATACAGTTCACAGATTTTTATTTAATATCAGGATTTTTTTCAATTGTGCTGGGTTTCAGACTGTTTCGTCTTTGGCAGACGACTTCGCCAGCCTTGGAGAAAAGCCTCTCACAGGGCACAGGAAGCTGGTGCGCACAAGAAGTGGATTGCCAGCTTGTAACGGTGCGGGTATAACACCTTGTGGGTGACCTGGTACTTTAGTGGGTTTTTGGAATGTGGGACTCCTTGAAGTACCCAGATAGTAATTCTTAGCCCGTTGTCATTCAGCAGCAGTGCATGAGCATAAATGTTGATGCAGGTCATAATCTTTACTGTCCCTCTGAACCTCCACTGTAGCACTGGCAGTTGTGCTGGTCACCTGCAGTTGAGCATGTAAGGGAGGAAATATTTAGCAACAAATGGTAATGTCTCCCCAATAAGCATTTTGTTTTTCCGGGGTCAATATGAGGATTTCAAAGTAAAGTAAATTATTTCTTAATCTGACTCTTAAATGAAGAAAAAACTTTACTTTTACTGACTGAAAAGAAACACAACAACCTCTCACTCCACCCTGACCCCTCCAGCCACGCTCTTGGGTGAAGATGATCAACCTTTCAGAATTTCAAGTACTCACTTTCACGCTCGCTACGAAGATGAGGGTGTGATGTCAGCGCCTCCCCGCAAAGCCGACGAGCGTGCGATGATGTCAGAGGCGACGTATGAAGCTATAAAAACTGTCTACCACTTGCTCATCTTGGTCCTCATCGACTACCATGAAGAGCGGTGCGAGGGGTGTAAAATCAGACGCCCCCAGTCAGAACGCATGAGTGCTTGCAGGAAGAGCTGCAAGACTACGGAATCCACTTTGAGCAGATTGCTAAGCGTCTGTTCAACGCCAGATTTATCCCCATCGTCCAAAAGCTGCTGCAACAGCCGCGTGGACGACGTTGCAATCTGCGCTGCCAGCCAGACGCTGCTGCACGAGCCGAGGGCCGAGTCACCAAGCCCCTCACCGACATGTACGACCAGCTGGTAGGCACAGACGAAGAGATGATGCAAGAGCTGCGGGAGGCTTCCGCGAGCTGGTCGAGACGTTGAAGATTGTGTTTACTTTTCTTCAACAGTCAAACAACATGGGAAACTTTGTGACCAACCCTGAGACTGACCGTGATTTCCTGCAATGGATCGATCATATGGACTTGTTGATTAAATGTAAAGTTTCCGTAAGCGTAAACGTTTTAGACAAACTTTTCATTATCATCGCCAATGTAAATGACAAGTGGGCCGAAATTGTAGAGCTTGGTGGAGAAGGGGTGTCGGACAAGATCGGTAAAGTCCTCGCTGTCTGGAGTTTGGACGCTCATAATTACAAAGAATCCCACATCTTGGCATTGTACGCTCAGTTTGTCGATGTTGCTTGTCACATTTTAAAAAAGGGTCAACTCGTAAACGTTCCTGAGGAGTTGAAGAAATTGCAACGTCTTGTGAAGAAACACTTGAAACCGCAGGCCGTACGAAAAGCCTTGTCGATTATCACGAGTGTATGATGTACTCATTTTTGATTTTCTAAATATTCTGTTATACTCGTACGATTATCAAAAAAAAATTCAAAGTGTACGATGTACTCATTTTTTAAACACTGTATAACCCTCTATACACATGCGTTGATTGTATTAAAACGCTTATTAAAAAAAGAATTCTTCAAGTCACTTATTCCTCCAACACATGCGCGCACACACACACAGAGGTTGAGGCTTAGCTAAGCTGCAGAACGTCGTAAAAGGTCACACAGAGACAGACGTATGCACGCACGCACACAGACACACTGCGGGTGCAGCATCCTCATTGTTTGTTCATTTGCAAAATAATGACTGAGAAACGAGTAATGACAAAAGTGTATTACGCTCCTGCTCACCCGGGTAGTTTTGGGGGAGTGGAGCGACCGCGCAAGGCTATGGAGGATGAAACCGGTTGAAAAGTGGATAGTGAGAAGAGAGGAGTTTTTGTCTGAGCAGGACGCGTACACTTTGCATAAACCCACAAGGGTGCGTTTTGTCAGAAACGGAGTATTTGTGACGGGGCCTCTCAAACAATTTCAGGCTGACTTGTGCGACATGCAAGCCTTGGCCGAACACCACAACGGTTACAGATTTCTATTGACCGTCATCGACGTATTTTCTAAAGTGTGTGTGTGTGTGTGTGTGTGTCAAGTCCGTCTTTCGGAGTGAAATACCTGAAAAGTTGCAGACGGACGCCGGAAAAGAATTTTTCAACAAGACTTTTAGAGGGTTGCTGGAAAAAATACAGCGTTGTGCATTTCAAGACGGGCAGCGACCTCAAGGCCTTGGTGGTGGAGAGATTTAATCGCACGCTCAAGGGTAGAATGTGGCGGTATTTCACAGCTCGCAACACGAGGCGTTCGACGCCTTGGACGACCTGTTGAACGGCTACAACGACTCGTTTCACAGCAGCATCAAAGGGCGTTTACCCACTAGCCCTGTGCGGCTAGTGCCAGCACTCCACGGTACGGGACAGCTCGGTTGAAAGGTATTTCCATAAGCCCAACTAGTACCGGAGTGTGGGCAGAGTCACGGTTGCAAGGCGACCCAAGGTTTTTTTTGTGCCTCCCGTGTCCCGGAAACCATAGGATTCACTTTTTGTATTAACCATGGTTTTGTTTTGTGCAAGACATTTTCATAGGGCTTAGAATTATTTAGTTTCATACGGTTGACTTGTATCAAAACACATCCCAGAAGAGAAAATGTAGACGCTGAAATGATCACCTGAGTCTCAGTCGTTTGTTATTAGACAAGAATATCCGCACAACTTAAGTCCGCACAAAACGGCAACAACTCTATTCGACCGGTGTTAACAAGCGGGCAGCGTTTAAAAATCGCTATAAGGAGTGAAACTTGCGAGCCAAAATCGCCGCCTTTTGTGCGGACTGTCTTACGCACAAGTGCTGGATTTGTATCACGAAGGTGACCCAACAATAAATGATGCTACGGTAGCGGCTTTTGTCAGACGTCTCGGACGTCTCAACTCACGATGTCGCAAGCGTACCCATCGATCACCGTCTCTCAGACACGACGTGTGTTCGCAACAAATGTTTTGAGATTGCTATCGTTTGTGTGATGGGGGGACGCTAGGTCGGGATATTTAGTGATTGTGTGACATGCTGCAAAATGTGTGAACAAAAACGGGTGAGTGAGTCGTGTTGAAATAAAGCCTTTTTTATTGAAGGGATAAAATCTGAAGTTTGTCCTCTTTTAATTGAACCGACATCAGTGGGAAAGTTAATCCACCAGGGGGATAAGAGCATTTTCTTTTTGGTTCTCAATAAACTCAATAACCAAAGGACAGAGTCGTGCCGTCGGCAAAAAGACGTCTTATCAAACCCCACTCAACTTTTTGTGAAAAGTGACGTTTTTAACCTCGACCGTGTTCTTGTTGCGGGTAATGTTACGTTGGGGTTGGTATAATAGTCTCGGTGGAGCCGCTTAAAAAACCTTCGACCAGATCCTTCACGCTATCAAAGTTGAACCCATGATGTTACACCTCTTCTTGGGACAGATGTGCTTTTCACCACGTTGATAAAGCAGGCGACATTTGGGGCATTTCTTGGTTCGGCTACAAATGCTCTACCCTTTTGCTGAGCTTTTATGAATCAAAAAGTATGCTTCGGAACGGTAGAACCTGTGGCAGTCTGTGCACACCCCCGCCTCTGACATGTTTATATTGCACGAGGAGTCGTGACAGAGGATGCAACAACCCATACACGTTTGTCAATTTCTCGATAGCCTCTATAGCAGTAGCCGCAAACGTGATTCACTCCCAGCAAACCTTCCACATTCTCGATGCCGTAATAATGACCTTGAAACGACAACATAAACAGAGGGTCGCCGCAGTGGGGGTACGCGGTATCGAACGGTCTCAGAGCCCGCTCCTCAGAGTCTCTGAAACACCACAATTTTGCGTTGAACCACCTCTTTGAATTTACGCACTTCCGCGAGGGTCACCAACGTCTCCGGATCTAGACCCGCGAGACGTTGCACCTCTCTCCCCCGCTCGAAAGCCTCCGCGTTGGTGAGCCCGGGCTGAGTCAGGTGGGCCAAGTTTACGGCGAAGCAGAGTTGACTCTAGTTGAGCACAACATACAAGTGTCTTTTCTTTCGAATCAACTCCTCCTCGAGGATCGTCACCAGTTTGCGCTTTGCGCCACCCCGTGGGCTTCGCACAAGCTGAACCACCAAGTCCACGTCCCCTTCGTCTGACGCCACGTCCATGCTGGACTGCATCATCCGCTCGAGGAGACCCTCGAAAGCTGGGAGGAAAGCAGCACCCTCATCACCGGCCGTTACGATGATGTGGTTGTGCTTGTTCTGACCCGATATTTCCAGCTGCACCAAATCTCCCCGTTTCGCCTGTGATTTCACACATTCTGTTAACTCACGAAGGTTGTCCATGACATGTTCGTAAAATAGAGCGAGATCCGGTTCGCCTTCCGATGGCGGGAGGGTTAAAACGCGTCTAAACTCGATGTTGCTGAAGCGCTCACGCGAGGTACTTGCCGTTGCGCTCGGCGCGGCACCCATCTCCGCTGAGGTTGATGTCGATGGTTCATCAGCGGATGCGGGCGGCCTCCCCTGCTCTGCGTCCACGTCGATGAGGATGCTGCTGCTGTCACCGCAACAGGTGCTGCGGCAGGTTCAGGGTGTGGGGGTGTTGCAGGTGCTGATGTCGGTGCAGGCGCTGCTGCTGGTGCTGACGCTTCCGACCATCTAAATGTTTTAGATATTGCTCCAGCGGAAGCAAACAGTCTGAGGAGTCCCGGGGCTCTGCCTCGCCAGACGTCTCGGCTTGACATTGATCAAGGGCGTCCAATAGCGGAGCCCAAAAGTCACTCGGCGACGTTGTTCGATTTAGCTCATTTATTTCAGCCCATAAATGAGTGGGAACGGAGGAGTCTGGGGTTTGTGGATTTTCGTTGATGGTGTCTATTTCATACTGTATATGTGGAGGAATGGATGATTCTGGGACGTGTGTATTGAGATTCATTTTTTTTTTTTTTTAATTTTATTGTAATTCTTGAATAACTCGTCTGTAGTCCGAGTTCATGTCTCGGAAGAGCTTGAGAAAACTGTCGGTCCAATCCATACGCTTCAGTCTTTCGCGATACGAAGCTCCTCTTTGGGCGTCTAGGCTGGGCTGAGCTTCCTGCCGTGCCTGCTGCTGCGGTTGTTCTAGGTAGAAAACATGAAAACAAGAAATGACCACAAAGCCTAGAAAGAAATTTACAGAATAATTAAGAAAAATACAAACCTGAATCAGGAATGACAGAAACTTTGGTTTCTGCAAGGGGTGCCTCCCCTTCTTTTTTTAAACTGGGGAACGGATAAAGAGATGTGGATCAGCACTTAATATTTTAACTTGTGTATATTACCATTCTTTAAAATACTCTACCTGCTTAGCAGCGCTGGCGTCAGTCTGAGTTTGAATGGAACTCGTCTTTGTGTCGGAAAACGTGCCGGCGTTTTCGTTCTAACATTGAAGGAAAGGATATGGGTTACCGTTACGTCGCTTACTCTTTGTCATGAGAGAGAGAGATTCACACGCTCGGGTAAATTTTTTTAAGAATGCACATTTCTTTACCTTTTACAACAAAATCCTCTGTCACTAAACATTATCTGTTCGCTCAAACCTCCGAACGCTAGATCTGAAGGACCTGCAAAATCTAAGTATATCATTACGTCTGAAATACACTTCACATGTATAGAATCTTTAAGTTTATCGCAGTTTGTTTGTTTTTTACCAAAATCGCTCTGAGTCAGACGGATCCCCTCAAATTCTTCAGGAGCGAGTAAGTGATTTAAACTAGCCAAAGTGAGTAATAATAATATAAATTAAACCATAATTACCATTGACTGTGGGTAAAGGAACCTCGTGATCATCGGCCACGGTTGTAAGTTCTAAAAAAAAAAATTATTTCTGACATTAAAACAAACGAAAAAATTGTCCGGCACAACATCCATCGTACACAGTTTTGCAAAACATTTTTAACAAAATAGGTTTTTCCCGCATCCCACGATCAGACACAAAAGGAGTTCTTGGTAATGTTACGTTGGGGGGGGTTGGTATAACAGTCTTGGTGGAGCCGCTTAAAAAAACCTTCGACCAGATCCTTCACGTTGTCAAAGTTGACCCAATCGCAAGCCTCTCGCGTCGGACTAATGCCGTTGACTCGCATGACGTTTTTATTTGTTTTGGTCTGGTAGGCGTAACACTTGGGTCCTGCAGCTGCAAACTCTTGGATCGCATCTCCCCCCAGCTCATCTGTTAGAGCCCCGAGATAATTACCCAGAGGGAGGGGGGACTCTCCCTCTTTCACTGCGTAAATGAGGCTGTCAGTGTCCACGTACAGCACGCTCTCGGCCGCTCCAGACAATCGTACAGCTTGAGACGTGCGTGCGCTGTGGTAAAGAGGTTATTACTGTGACCTGGAGGCACCACACAACCCTCCATGTAGGTCCACTGGATCATGGCTACGTCATCGTTGAGAAATGAAATGTGTCGCAGTTTGTGCTTACCGGAAAACACGTAGCTGAAAAACTGGTCGGGGTCTGTGACGATCGACGTCTGAACCAAGTTGGTTTTCTGCGCAAAGTTTCCCGACAAAGTTTGGCCACCTGTCTGCGGGCCGGGTTGCATTCAATCTTGTCAGCCTCCAGCAGAATGCCCTGATGCTCGCTATAATAGTCTATATATTTCTGACGGCTCTCTGGGTCTATGGCATCGGGCGGGTAGCCCGAGATTTCCTGCTTTCCTTTGAGAAATGTACGTATGTAGCCCTGGAAAAGGTCCTCGCGCCGATGCTCAAAATGCCACACCTGCGTAATTTCACCCACTCTGTAGCCTAGCGTAACAGCCTTGTTAAACTCCTCAGTCACCCACACCCCCGTCAAGGCTCTCTCCGCATCGCTGTGAGCGCACAAGCTCAGCTGATTATTTTCAACCGCGCATGTGCGGCACAATGTAAACACCAGTTTGCCGCTGGGGGATTTGAAAGGCAGAACGGGGAAATGGAGACCTCGAGGCGGAAAAACTTGAGCCCTAATCAGACCGAAATATTCGCTGGGGTCTTTAAAGTCGCCACGTATGATTTCAGGATGCCCCAGCGGGTACTGGCGGTAACAGTTCACAAAGGGGTAGAGAGATGTGAAGTCTACATAATGCACAGATTCATGGGGGCTCTGCGTGTACCTCAGCCAGAAAGAACACGTTCTCCCACCGTACAGGGCATCGCGGGGCTCGAGCGGCTCTGGAACGTGAAAATCTCTGAGAAAGTGAACTTGCGGGTCTGTTCATTTCCGTCCAATCGTGCTCCCTCATCTCCGTCACTCGCAGGTTGTGCACCTGTGGTGAATTCTTCTGGTGGCTTGAGTGATGTAGATGTTGAAGGAGTCTTCACTGACAGACTTGGTTGTATAAAAACTGGTTTATTTGCAAAGAAGTCAGACAGGCACCTAGGCAGCCTGGGGATGTCTCTGGGCCAGATGTGAGCAACTCCGATGATCCTTTGTTCACATCACCTCTTACACCCCCCAGCAACCAGGGAGGAAGATGCTAGGAGTGGGGGAGAATGTATACATTCCATAGTTGCACCCCCAATGGCCATCTGGTTTCAATTTGATGGCCGTTGGCAACAACAAGACCATATATGGAAACTGACGCCGTTAGGGAAGGAGTGCAGCGGGTTCACTGCTGAGTTCACATCAGGCCATACACATAAGATCACATGATGTCATATACATGGATTCAGATACTACATATTTCCCCCCCTTCGAGACTTCACAAAGTCTCGAAACAAACAGAAGATACCCACACATAGATCCTTTGCTATCCATGTATTAAGTAAACTTGATGAGGTAGTAGTCACCTCAGACATCATAGTGATTATGAGCAACACTGTAAATTTGTAGAGTGTGAGAGCGACGGCCATCTTTCAGTTGAAACCATCAAAACCTTATAGACCGGAAAATTCTCTCACGGCCCCTCTGTCCTAGGCGACCACCTTATGGCCCTCCAAATCAATTCTGTAGAGAAAACCGCATCAGGGAAAAGTTCGGCAAACACACACGAGAAACTCAAAAATAAAATCAAAAAACATCCAGGGCTTGGCTGGTCATCCCATCGGACCTACACCGTGGACCTTTCCCTGCCTAACACCCCTTTCCCTGTTCACCAAAACAAAGAAAAAGGACTTCCCATAAGCATCTGCCTACTGATAAAATCCCCAAAATAACTTTATTCTCCAAAACATAAATTTCGTGTTGCAATTCAGATTAAATACAAACAAACACAGTGGTTAATGCACAGTAGTTTCGTTGAGTTCTGTTGTTCACAGTCCCCTGATGCAGGATCTTCACGTGTTCTGCATCCTCACTCAGGGTTCTCCAGTGATCAGCTTATTTGAGTCTCTGAGTCCATTCTGAACCTAGTTGACACCCCCATGTAGGTTCCCCAGCTATTGTCCTGAAACAGAGAAAATATCTGCCAGTATCTTTGTATACAGAACATCACACATGTAATTCCATTACAAGAGATACATCAAACATACTATTTCCCCCCCTTGGGCACTCGCCCACAAGGAAGAGAATAGAAACACAAAGTCCACAAATATGCAAAAAGAAATATAATAATAATACACCTGCAACTACCATGAATATTTATCCACCACAGTGGTGGCAACGTCCTTGAGGAGCGGCATCTGAACCGCATCGCCAGGCATAACTACACCTATCCATCGGAGTATCAACGCCTTTGCACATGTCAACGACAGCGTGCAAACACAACAATATTCCTAGTGACACAATGACCGCTAATGCGCTGATGCTGCAGCATCACTCCTACAGGACCAAATCTATCATGAAGCCACGCATTAGCAGATGTCCCCGCGCTTTCAGAGGGACCAAACGCATCCCTAATTTTCCTCAAGCCTCGATCACATTGGTCATATTGTCCGCATTATCAGGAATCAAAGTGTAGCATGCATCACCTGTTCGGTTCAATGCCAAGCACAAACCTCCTTGCTTAGCCAGAATATAATCAAGGGCCATATCATGCTTCAACAAAGTTAGTCTGTGACGCCTGAGCATTTGATAGATGTTCAAAGCCCTTTATGGTCTCATTTGCAAAACCTTGTAGCGTATACGTGATATTGTCAATATGTTCTGCTACGGCCTCTAGAATTGAAGGCCCAGGTACTTGGTGAAGGCACTCTTATGATGCATGGGCCTTTCCCTGATGCTTGTGATCTCACTGCATGAGTCAGCTGTTGAAACCACAAATATTTCCGCCGCAAATGGATCTGAAATCTCCAAGACAGAGGAATCGAATCCATACGCCTTCCATCTGTAATCCCGTTTCGCCTTGACACGCGAAGTTTTGTGTAGCCCTCTTGAAATCATACCAACCGGCTTGATGTATTGAGCCAGGTCGGAGGAATCACTGAACTCCCCCTCTAAATCTCTCCCGGGCAAATTACCTCCAGTTTCAACAGGAAGTGGCTTCGGTTCCGGCACCACGACGGTTACAATGGCGGTTCTAAGAACTGGATTCTTTGTATCCGAAGAATCTGAAGTTGTTTTCTCATCATGAAAAACACAAAAATAGGAACCTTGATCCTCCAGTTGGACTGTACGTATGGATATACTACAATCACCCTCAATTTGCCCTCCTCTGCGATCATTAATGAACCCAAATTTATCACCGGGTATATAATTGGAAAAATCAAGACGCTTTCCATTCGGAGTAACCCAACGCAAATGAGGTGAACCAGAGACAACTGCACCCAAAGTGCAATCACAGGGAAGTACAGCCTTCTCCCCTACTGTCGCTTCTACGGTGTGCCTTGTGATAATTTCAACTTGTACACTGGAATCCTCCTCAGCTGTTTCTACTGTTGGGTCTTGAACTTCAGTATGAGGATCAGGAAGATTCCCCCCTTTCTCTACTACTGAACCCTGTAAGGCTACTTCCGGGTCAATTTGAAGCTCAGGTTTTATCTGCAACATTTGGGATGTCTTTGAAATGGATTTTGTTGTAACAACTGTAGTTGTCACAGTCGTAGGTTGAGCCACACTGTCATCTTTCGGAGACAGTCATCGCCGCTCATCGTGTTGTCATCGTAGGAGTAGTAACAGCTTGTCGAGTGACATGAGTACTTGAAGGTGTGGTCAACAGCGTCGTAGTCTGCTGAGTAGTGATTTGTGAAGTTATGGTTTGTAGAGTTGTTGGATATGGAGTTGTCGGGTGTGGAGTTGTAGTACAACATTACCCACTATCACACCCTTAAGCGAAAGCTCAAGCTCCCATCTGGTCACTGCACTCGTTGGTGCGAACTGGGAAGGATGACGTGCAGAAACCGGTTTCTACTTTATGACCATTTCAGGGTCACCACCGTGATTCTAATATGCACCACTAACCACTTTCTCCTGAACACTTACAAATACCTTATCTCCCTTCCTCTCCGGAGTTCAGCTCCTAGTTTCTCCGCTCTGGCCAGCCTCTCTTTAATGGCAGGATCGTAGCCACCAATGGCCTCTCCCGAGTCACTATCACTATCATCCAGCTCCAACTTCCTCATTTTACCCTCTAGTTTCCCCACTGCTGTAGTTTTGGTTTTCGTGGCAGGACACATTCTCACAGTTTTCGCTTTCCCTGTCAAGTATTTTGTCCTGGTCATCTTTAATACTGTAATTACCTTTTTGTTTAATTACTGGAAGCTGTGGATAAATGTCAGTGTATTCCGTTTCCTTATAAGGTGGTGGATTTTTCACAGGAGCAGTATGTGAGAAAGGAGTATTGATTTTCTCCAGTAGTGTTGCTGTTGACTCCGTGGCTTTGGCGATTACCTCCATAGCCATTTTATCTTTCCCTTCAGCAGCAGCTCTCAACTTTTGTCCTTCATCCTCAAAGAGCTGCAACATTGCAGGTTCAATTTTTCTCTTCTCAGCTCGTGATTTACCTTTTTTACCTTTTTTCTCTTTAGCTTTGTATATGGTAATGAGCACGCTCATTGTTTTGATCACATCTGGATTAAAGTTACCTTCAACCGGCCACGGTCTCAATATCTGGCCAACGCTTGTTCCACTTCTTCGAGGCTTCTGTTATACCTTTAACAAGAGGATTATTTTTCTGCACCACCTCAATGGTGTTATAGGCTTAGCAACCACCTCCGTCATTTTCCGTCTTTTGCAGGGCTTATTTACTGTAGAAAGAACTGAGAGGTTTCCGATATGGGCTCTCAATCTAAAAAATAAACTAGGTTATGAATTTAAAAATTGTCACTTGATTCTGAAAAACTGAGATAACAAAGATGGTGTAGGATAATATGCACCGAGCCAGAAGAAGACAATAGATTTAGGAATGACCCGTAAAAAATCAGAGTATATAAGAATGGTTTGAAATGTGTAAAAACGTATTTTATGTCCTTCCGAACCTGTTCAAAAGGAGGCCACTAGACGACTGTAAATACCCAATCAAAAGTGTGTGTGTGTGTGTGTGTGTGTGTGTGTGTGTGTGTGTGTGTGTGTGTGTGTGTGTGTGTGTGTGTGTGTGTGTGTGTGTGTGTGTGTGTGTGTGTGTGTGTGTGTGTGTGTGTGTGTGTGTGTGTGTGTGTGAGAGAGAATTTCACTGGCCTTAAATGCAAGACCTCTATGCCGTCACCAACAGGGCAACTCGTCCTCCTGTCTGCCTCCAAAGGAACCAGGCTCAGATGAATCACAAATGCGGAAAAGGAAAAGAGAAAAAATTAGATAATAAATAAACTGGTGAAATTCTCTAAAGAAAACAAAGCTTATTTTCCTTTTTATTAATTACTGAGCAATCATTATTTTAGTTTATAAAGCTATAGACAATCATTATCAAATTATAAACAGCAATCAACAAAAGTTAATAAGCCGCTCTATCATAGCCAACCTATTCCCCTCTTTTTTTTTTTCCCCCCAAAAACTGGAGGGAGCGAGGAAAAATAGAAACCCCCACTTGTAGGAGGAGCAAACAAGCTCCGCCCCTTGAGGCAGGGAAGAACTTCCAGTCCAAACTTAACCATCAAAGGTGAAACACCCAACTCAGCTCCTTGGGAGCCAGGAGCACCAGCCCCCGACTGACCACACAAAGAGACCATGCCCTAGTCCAGAACCCCCCCAAGGCCAAAATAACCTAAAATGAACTAAAATAAAATGCTCACAATCCACATGAGAAAAGAAAAACCCACAAAATCACCCAAACCTGAAACAAACAAAAAGAAAATTCTCCACTTCAACATGCTTCCCCGTCCAGCCCCCTGTGCACACACAGCTCCGGCTGTTCATTCACATCCAGCACCACAAGCATGTGTAATGGGAAATACGTATTCTTGGGTTATTCTTTATTATGTTGTATTCTGTGTCATATGATCACTAGTAGCACGTGTAATCTGTTCGTTTCATAGTATAACCTTCTTGAGACATTCTCCTCGTGGTCCACCAGAGGAGGCTGTAAATGTGTCAGCTTGTGCTGATTCTCTGTGCTTTGTTTTCCTCTTCTTCCCTTCCTTATCTCTTCCCCTCCCAGTCCAGTGTATAAGAGACCTTCTTCCTCCTCGTTCCCCCTCTACCTCGAACCAAGCATTCAGAGATGAGAGGATCGGCGTCTAAGAGTGGATCTGATCGGCTTCACGTCTATCCAAGCGAACCTGGAAGGGAAGTGCTGATTCAGAGATCGGGTGAGAAGTAATTGTTCTTGTCTCAGACATATCGGTGACCAGTGGGTTGTTTTCCTTGTCTGCGAACGGTCCCGGGGCAGGACGGAGCGCATATGTTAACCATGCCTGTCAGGTAGGTGTTGATTCTGAATCAACACTGAATTCCCGCTCCACAAGTGAGCCGGACGCCTTTGGTGGGTAACTACCAGAGGGGTGAGTTTATTTTCTCTACCTTTTTGCGCCTTAGTAAGAAAAAGGGGTGCACGGGGACGCCTGTGTAACTTTCCGACTTGAAATTTTGTGAAAACTTGGTGAAAAGTCGGGAGGGGAAGAACCAGAGCAAAGTGGCTGCTGCTGTTCCCCAGCGGGGACCAATTGTGGACGACATGAGGAAAAAATATGGTCCAGATTGTCTTGACATGTTGGAAATTTGGGTTGAAAAGTGATTTCCCAGCAGGGGGATCACTGAGTTTGGAGGAATTGAGAAACCTCCAGAGGGAGAGGTTACAAAAAGAAAAAACAAAGAAATGCAATTCAGATCATCAAAGATCATGAAAGGTGTTTTTCATTTTGGAAAACTGAAGCAGAAGTCAGGGACAGGAAACAAGTGAAAAAACGTGTGAACAGCGCTGTGCGCTGGAGCACAGGGGTGACAGAGATAACGGCAGAGGGTGCACACACTCACACACACTCCCCGGAGGAGGGAGAAAAGGAGCCGCTCACACACGCACACACGAGCATTCAAATGCACCAAATCGCCTGTATCCTTCTCTTACAGGCCCGAGGGACCCTCTCCTGGACCTGCCTGTCTTCCCTCCTCCCGCCTGCCCTCATCCAACGCTACCACCATACAACCCTGCGCACTCCAGCACCGACGCCGCAGCGTCGCCACGTTCATCAGGACTGCCGTCAACCAAACGGCCAGCCTCATCACTGCTTTCAGACAAGGGCTGCTCCCCCAGATCGCCAAAGCAGTTAACAGAAGCTGCGTGGGGATCGAAGATGCCCGGCTGACAGAGGGCCGACGTCATGCAGTGCACGCTGAGAGGCTTCTGCAGGAGGCCTCCCTCACCATGGTGAAGCACCTCAGTGACACGGCGAGACGGCCCTACAGGGACAACGACAACTGACGAAGGGCGACTAGCGGCGACAGAGGCGAAAAGGGGGCGTGCCACATCTGCGGCCGAATGGGTCACTGGGCCAGAGAATGCCCTGACAAAGGAAGACACCGCAGGCAGAACCATGCCCACCGCAGCCAAGAGAGTGATCGCGAGGGCCGGAAAAGAGGATCCAACCCAGAGCAGCTGAGGAGAGGAGGTGGAGTGGGGGACACGGCATGGACCCGGCGAGACGGACCCCCGGCCTACAGCGTTTTTGCAGGGAAGTGATGCACACACACACATGCCACACGCTTCTTGCAATGAAGAAATGCTTGCTGTCCCCTCTAACTTCCCTTCCCCTGCTGACAAATACACTGATTCATATTCTGATGTGGATTATTCGGAAACGTATACTGATTTACATGTTGATGCTGATTTTTGTTCTGACAATGATTTGGGTTCGACTGATTGCTCTCAGCCTGACGGTGAGACATGCATTGACACTGACATAGAGTTCGAGGTTGATTTACGTGACCAAATTTTGAGCACCATTGACAGGTTTAGAGCGTCGTCACGTGCCGCCTCCTCCCACATACACGTTGTATAAAGAAGCTGCCGCGGGTCACTTTTAGAATTATGGGTGTTGGGGAGGCAATATCTAGACACAAATAGTAATATCTCCCCAATACGTATTCCGTCGTTCCGGTGTCAAGGTGAGGATTTCAAAGTAAAATACATAATAATTCATTTAATCTGACTCCATTTGATAATAATAACTTTACTTTTATATCTTGATTGAGAGAGACTTGATTAACAATTAAGAATATAGACTCAATAATAATAAAATTCTCGTGATCTGACATTAGTCTTCAGTTCAGGGATGGCTTATATAAATTAACAAAACTATTCAGTTTGTTCATTAAACATGGAAGAATAGCCTGATGTCTGGGTTGGAGTATTCAGAGGTTATTGAACATGATACCCAATCTTATCTGACCAACTCAGAGGTTAAGGGTTTGAATAATGTCCAGTGAAACTTACCATATAACTAAGGTCTTTGGGATTCTGATTAATCCCTATCTTAGTTCAGTGATGGCAGATATAGACAAAGCATTCAGTGACCTTCTTAACATTGAACATCTCAACCTAGATGTCTGGGCTGTTCTTCTGAGGTTTATATCTTCCAACTCAATAGTTAGAAAAACATGACACTCAATCTTTTCTATTCAACTCAGAGGTAAAGAGTACAAGCATTACTCAGATAAATTTACCATATAACTGAAGACTTAATCAACATCTAATGTCAGATTATTCTCAACATAGAACAAAAGTCTCAACAAGTTGATATTAAAGGGAAATGGATAACATACCAGTTTATTGCAATGTCCAGAGTAAAAATGCAGCAAAAATGTAACAGACCGGTTGTGTAAAAATGATGGTAAACAAATCAAGAAGTCAAAGAAAAAGAAGAGAGTGAAAAAGGGAATCAAAAAAGAGAGTGGGTTCCAGAAAAGGAGAGAAAAAAGTGTTTCAGATTCTTGTTCCTCCCAGAACAGAGACACTGCTAAAATGCATATTTAAAAGATTCAAATCAGATCTACTCTTCCTACTCGGGAACCTTTTGGTCAGCAGGGGTAATTTTCCACAGCAACAATAGATCACCAAGACCTTCATACCTCTCGCACTGACACTCACAACATTTCAAAGGAAAGTTATAAACAAAAGGCAGAGACAGTCCCTGAATGCAAATCCCACAAACACAAGGAGATACCTTTTGGCCCTCGGGGGTTCCTTTCCCGTGACATGTAAATCATGCTAGTTAATTACAATAGGTGAGATTAATACAGTTGTAACCCCTGTCTTTGAAGAACTTGTTAGAGAAAACACTTCAGGATGTGGATTTGACTGTCTTACATGGGTAAAAATATCACGTTCCTAGCTGATAGCAGAGCAACATTCGCTCCTTCGTGCAGAAGAACTTCCCCAGTGTAAAAAAGAAAAAAAAGTGGGAGATATGTTTATTCTGTCGGGGCAGCTGGAACGAAGAAGAGAGAGCCTCTCACCACTCCACTTACTTGTATTGACTACGGCGACGAGACATGCACATCACAAAAATAAATTAAACACAGCTTTGTATTGTCAGGAAGAGATTTGCTTCTAGTCCTGGGCATGAATCTCATCTCCAGCCCCGACGGGTTAATTGTTGCAAGGTCGTTATCTACCTCGACCTTGGCTCAAATTCCTAAGCCTCTCTTGCATGTCTATCAGTGGTTGCTTCTCTTCGAGGCCCCAGAAGAATTGATAGTGGTGGCTAACGATAAGGTGCCGGGTGATGCTCACTTCATGAAAGCTCCTAATTTGCACTGCACAGCCAGTGTGACAAATGAAACAGTGTGTTTGAGAGTCTTTTTTTTTTTTTTTTCCAAGCGTGAATGATGGCCTTTTTGTTTCTACGTTGTTTTGGGGGCCCCCCAACGATGCGTTGCCTCTGTTTCACTCACACCAGAGCAGAGTGCATTTCTTTTTCTGTCCGTGGGTCTACCCCACACATTTCACTTTCCAAGGGTCCAGGCGATGAGTGGAAGGACCTAGGTCCGTTTTTGACAAAATGCCTGTCGACCAAAGACTGGCACCGAAAGGAGCGGGGACATTTTTACTACCCCACCCTGAATGTGCATAAGACTGATTTTCCACTGGAAACACAGGCTCTTCGCTGTCTGCACCTGACAGTTCCTCGGGCAGCTGCGATGTGTCAGTGAAACATGCAAAACTCGTGTTGTGGCGCTCGCTGTCACGTGTCTCTGAGTGAGGTTCCCTCCTCACTGTGGGCTGCTCACAAATACGATGTGGGTCTGATCAAAGGTGCCAAACTGGTGAAGATCACACCCAAAAGTTATATTCGGCCCAACCAGCCGCAATATCCTCTGAAACCAGAAGCTGTTGAAGGGATCACTCCTGTTTTTGATTCTCTTCTCGAAGCAGGTGTCATTGTCCCATGCCCCGACTCGCCAGTGCGCACGCCCATGTTCCCTGTAAAAAAATACCAGAGTTCCTCCTCAACGTGATGACTGGAGGTTTGTTCAAGATTTGAGAGCAGTTAACGCTGCTGTCCACGCCAGGGCACTGAACGTGCCCCACCCACACGTGACTACATAGCAGAGCTAGACACAATTTTCTCCCCCTGACCTGACTGACGAACCCCTTGCTAATGCTGATTTTGTTTTCTACACAGATGGTTCAGCGTTCCGGGACGACAAAGGCGCCAACAGAGTTGGTTACGCAGTTGTCTCCGACTCGGAGGTCATCTGTTCTGACTCCCTTCCATGTCACCTCAGCACAAGGGGCAGAGCTGGTTGCGCTAACTGAAGCGTGTAAATTTGCAGAGGGCAAGTCTGTCACAATCTACACAGACTCCCGTTATGCGTTTGGTGTCGTTCATGACTTCGGGGCACTGTGGAAATGCAGGGACTTCCTCAAGTCAGACGGGAAGCCGGTGTTAAATCATGTGCTTATTGCTGACCTCTTGCGAGCCATACTTTTCTGTTTCCCAAGGCAACTCCAGAGCTGACGCGGCAGCAAAGTCCGCTGCAAGGCAGCCTGCATCCTCGGCAGCCCCGATGATGACAGCCTCAATTGAAAAGGCTGATGCATCACTGGCTGAGATGCAGTCCCTCGCCACAGCGAAGGAGAAGGCCGCTTGGCGCTCCGCCGGCGCATGCTGGAACCACGTTTCTGACATTTGGGTAGGACCAAACAGTAACCCGTGTCTGCCAAAACATTTATTTTCACATTTTGCTAAATTGACGCATGGGTTAGACCATGCGTCAAAAGGGGGATGTTGGAATTAATTAATCAATTTTGGTTTACTAGAGGGTTTTCAGTCGTAGCACAAAAGCATTGTGAAGCGTGTTTAATCTGCCTCTCACAAAATGCAGGATGACCAGTCAAGATGGCAGCAATAGCAGCACACCCAGCTCCAACCAGACCGTTTGAACATGTCATGATGGACTTTATCGAATTGACACCATTAGCAGGGAAAAAGTATTGTCTGGTCATGGTTGATATGTAGTCGAAATGGGTCGAAGTGTTTCCCAGCGCCACACAATCAGCCAACGACGTGGCCAAGGCCTTGCTGACTGAGATAATTCCCAACAAAATATCCAGTGATGAGACACATTTTGCAAACGAGGCGCTTAATTAAATCGGGAAACTGTTTGGCATTGACCTCAGGAAACATTGTGCTCATCACCCTGCCAGTGGTGGGGCAGTAGAGCGTGAGAACGGGACGTTAAAAAGCAAATTAGCCAAATGTTGTGCCGACACTGGCCTGCCGTGGCCAAAAGCTCTTCCCATTGTCCTGATGTACATGAGAATGAGGAGACGCGCACGCGTTAATCTGTCCTTTTGAAGTTTTGTTTGCAGCTCCTCCCCAGATTGGGATGACGACCGGAGGAAAGGCACTCCCCTCCACGGCCCTGTGTGAAGACACAATACTAACCTATTGTTCCAACCGTGTGAACTGTTTTGTTCCCGCATGACGCGATGTGGGGAAGTAATGTTCCTGACGATTTCAAAGTGTTTCCAGAATCTGCCAAAGTTGCTCTTTCACTGTTCCCCCGGACAGGGGTGGGAAAACTTATTTTAGTCGCCGATACACTTCACTACCGTTTATTGCAGTTGACAAACTTGACACTGAATGCTACCTCGTCCATTAGCCAGGAGCTAAATGCTATTCGTCTAATGGTCCTTCAGAATTGTATGGTGCTAGACCTACTCACTGCACCCCAGGGTGGTGTTTGTCACATTGTAGGCACGTCTTGCTGTACGTACATTCCAGATAATGCTGCAGATGGCCTCAAGAAACTTTCTGCTGCCGAGATGTCTGACCAAGGCGCCCCAGACGGGGATTGGTGGTCATGGCTCTCTAGGTCAATGGAAAGTCTTCTTCTACCGCTTCATCCGGGGTCGGGTCGCGGGGGCAGCAGCCTTAGCAGAGATGCCCAGACCTCCCTGGCCCCGGTCACCTCCTTCAGCTCATCCGGTGGGACCCCATGGCGTTCCCAGGCCAGCCGGGAGACATAGTCCCTCCAGCGTGTCCTGGGTCTTCCCGAGGCCTCCTCCCGGTGGGACATGCCCGGAACAGATGCCTGAGCCACCTCAGCTGGCCCCTCTCGATGTGGAGGAGCAGCGGCTCTACTCCGAGCTCCTCCCGGGTGGCTGAGCTTCTCACCCTGTCCCTCAGGGTGCGCCCAGCCACCCTGCGGAGGAAACTCATTTCGGCTGCTTGTATTCGCGATCTTGTTCTTTCGGTCACTACCCAAAGCTCGTGACCATAGGTGAGGGTGGGAACGTAGATCGACCGGTAAATCGAGAGCTTCGGCTTAGCTCCTTCTTCACTACGACGGACCGGTACAGCGACCGCATCACTGCACCGATCTGCCTGTCGAACTCACGCTCCGTCTCTCCAGCACCCTGGAATAGACTTTACTGGGGAGGCTGAGGAGTGTGATCCCTCTGTAATTAGAGCACACCCTCCGGTCCCCCTTTTTAAAAAGAGGAACCACCACCCCGGTCTGCCAGTCCACAGGCACTGTCCCCGACCACCACGCGATGTTACAGAGACGTGTCAGCCACGACAGTCCCTGCACGTCCAGAGACGTGAGGTACTCGGGGCGGATCTCATCCACCCCGCATCACTCCTTGCCACCAAGGAGTTTCCTGACTGGCTCGGGTAATGGACAAGTCCTCCCCCGGGGCCCCCGCCTCTTCTCCTCAATCCTGCCGTCACGTCTTCCGGAGGAAGATCCTTGAAGTATTCCTTCCACCACCGGACAACATCCCCAGTCGAAGTCAACAGCTCCCCGCCTGCACCATAAACAGTGTCGGCGGCGAACAGTTTGCCAGAACTTCTTCAAGGCTGACCGAAATTCCTCCCAAGCCTGAGTTTTTGCCTCCACTACCACCCGAGCTTCAGCACGCTTGGCCTGCTGGTACCCATTAGCTGCTTCAGGGATCCCACAAGCCAACATTGCTCGATAGGACTCCTTCTTTAACTTGACGGCATCCCTTACTTTCGGTGTCCACCACCAAGTTCGGGGGTTACCGCTGCGACAGGCACCAGAGACCTTACGAACACAGCTCGAGCAGCTGCATTGACAATAGAGGTGGAGAACATTGTCCATTCGGACTCAATGTCTTCAACCTCTCCCATGATCTAGGAGAAACTCTCCCAGAGGTGGGAGTTGAAGATCGCACTGACAGAGGGCTCAACCAGATGTTCCCAACAGACCACCAGGTTGTGATCAGTTGACAGCTCAGCCCCTCTCTTCACCTGAGTGTCCAAGACATATGGACGGAGGTCAGATGACACGACAACAGAGTCGGTCATCGACCTCCGTCCCAGGGCATCCTAATGCCAAGTGCACCGGTGGACACCCTTGTGCTCAAACATGGTGTTTGTTATGGACAAACTGTGACTAGCACAGAAGTCCAGCAACAGAACACTGTTCGGGTTCAGATCAGGGAGGCCGTTCCTCCGAATCGTGCCTCTGCAGGTCTCACTGTTGCTGTCCACTTGTGCGTTGAAGTCCCCCAGCAGAACAACGTAGTCCCCGGTCGGAGCACCATCCAGCACCCCTCCCAGGGACTCCAAGAAGGCCGAGCACTGCTATTCGGGCCATAGGCCGAAATCACAGTGAGAGACCTGTCCCCAACCCGCACGTGTAGGGACGCGACCCTCTCGTTCACCGGGGTGAACTCCAACACGTGACGGCTAAGCTGTGGGGCAATAAGCACGCCCACCGCGGGCAACGCCAGAAAAATGGAGAGTCCAGCCCCTCTCAAGGACCTGGGTTCCAGAGCCCATGCTGTGCGTGGAGGTGAGCCCGACTATATCTAGCCGGTACCTCTCAACCTCCTGCACAAGCTCGAGCTCCTTCCCCCCCAGCGAGGTGACATTCCATGTCCCAACAGCCAGAGGCTGTTGCCGAGGCCCGCCCAAACCACACTGCACCCGACCCCTACGGTTTCCTCTGTTGGTGGTGAGCCCACAGGAGGTGGGACCCGCGTCGCTCCTTCGGGCTGGGCCCCGCGGGCGAAGGCGCTCGCATACGAGCCCGGCTCCAGGGTGGGGCCCATTACTAACCCACGTAATGTAAAACTCTAAACTTCCAACTTCTCCACACACAAAGAACAAAGACCCCAGTCACTCCTCATCACGCGCACACACACACATCCCCCCAAAAGAAAAACAGACAGGATCCACAGAGAAAAAGAAGAACCAATCACACAAACCTAAATGGCAAGCCACATATCCGTCGCAAACAATACAGCATAAAAATTATGCAAACCTGAAGTGTGGATATTGGATCAAACGGCATCAAACATTACTCGTCAGCATATGCCAGAGAGGTCATTTACAACCTGATATTTAACCCACAGTTCCAGCTGCCCAGAATATCCCTAACGGACACCCAGGATTTCACGGCCACGTATGCTAAACGGCCTCCCAGAGGGCTTAGGTCAACTCTGCGACGGCCCGATCGAGCGAACGTCCTAGACGCTCAAATACGCGCACTCTACTTATACGACCTAGGGTATCCTTAAATGCAGAAACACTTGGTGTGCATTGTACGTAAACTTCCGAGGGAATCCGTAATGAATCCCCTAAGGTATCCAATCTTACACGCAACGGCGAAACTTCCTAGGGTATCTTAACAACTAAAACTTCGCACATCTGCGAACTTCCCAAGGTATCTAAAACATTCAGAACAAAATTTTGACAAAGGGTCCTACAACATCAACACAAAAATACACACCCACACAAATGATCTTTATACGGTGTGGCCAGATAGCAGCCAACCAAAGGCCTAATTGAACCAGCCAGCGCCCCTAAGATAAGAGGAACAAAGCACCTCTTTACCTTTGTCGACAAGGAGCGGCAGCCAGCCCAAGGAAGCAGATGGCGACAGCAGCCACAGCACGTCCGGAATCTCGTGTCACCAAAATCCTGTTTGTGACGCCAAAATTGTGATGAATTCTTCAGGTGGCTTCGAGGGATGTAAATGTTGAAGGAGTCTTCGCTGACACAAACTTGGTTGTATTAAAAACTGGTTTATTGCAAAGAAGTCAGGAATCAAACTGGCACCATGAAGCCCGGGGATGTCTCTTGGCCAGATGTGAGCAACTCCAATGATCCTTTGTTCACATCACCTCTTATAGCAACCAGGGAGGAAGATGCTAGGAGTGGGGGAGAAAGTATACATTCCTTAGTTGCTCCCCCAGTGTCTGTCTGGTTATGATTTGATGGCAGTGGACACAGGAAGTCCACTGACCAGGCCGCTTTGCCGGAGGCGCCATATGGAAACAAAGATGCCTTATGTGAAGAAGTGCAGCAGAGTCACTTCTTAGTTCAAATGAGTACATATACCCAAGTTCAGATACTACAGTAACAACATCTCAATACTGGACCCTAAGGCTTTACAGTAAAGGAATCACAATTACCAAAAAAACAAAACATAACCGTCCTTCAAGCATATTCAGCATCGTCATCAGAATAATCAGGGTCATAATCGCTGGAATTAGGGAAGTGATCAGGCATAGGTGAGTTCAGAGAAACCTGGTGATCATTAGGGAAAAAGTTAAGGGGAATCGGAGCATATTGAAGCAAAGTAGAAGTAATGGTGCTAGAAACCAGACGTCTCACTAGTGGAACAACACAACATGAGAGCAACTTTATGATAACAATAAAAACCTGCATTAACATCTTCACCAAAAGGGAAGACCATGTGGAGGAGGAGAACCAAGAGCCAGTCTAGTTGTGGAGAACTAACAGTGTCCTTTAGCTCGAGCGGAAAGATCCTTTAGTGCAGAGACGGCTCTCTGGATGGAGCCACCGTCTGTATCATTAGCCGGAATCCATGTAAACCAGCAGAAGAGGAGGCCGACGCTCATCATGAGGAGGACAAGGGAGCCTCCAGTACCAGATGGGGTGAGATGGGGCGACCCATTGTGGTGTCTTCGGATGCTGCGCATCTTTGCTTTCGGTGGAGAGAAGCCTTTCAATTCACCTTCCACTCTTGTTGCTAGGGTGCGTCATCACTGGCAGCGGCTGCGGAGATGACCTTGCAGTCATGGCCCTCTCAGCGACTTTCATGGCAGTTTGTGTAACCAGGAGGACTCGATGCGGTCCTAGCCAGCGATTGGCCCTCAAGTGCTTGTGGTCTTTCACCAACACGAAGTCACCAGGCTGCTGTGGTGAATTCTTCTGGTGGATTCAGGTGATGTAGATGTTGAAGGAGTCTTCACTGACACAGACTTGGTTGGATAAAAACTGGTTTATTTCAAAGAAGTCAAGAGTCAGACAGGCACCATGGAAAAGCCTGGGGATGTCTCTGGGCCAGATGTGAGCAACTCCAATGATGCTTTGTCCGCATCCCCTTTTATACCTCCCAACAAGAAGAGGAGGAAGATCCAGGATATGGGGAATGTATGCATTCATAGTTACACCCCTAATGGCCATCTGGTCTAATCTGATAACAGTGATAGTAACAAAACCATACATGAACAATAAGTCACCTTTTTGGGAGGTAGGCAGCTTGCGAGTTCACATCCTGCCATATATCAAATGGTGTCCTATGCATAGGAAGGCAGCTGTAGTTTCAGATACTACACTGCAAGCTGTGCGCAGGTAGCAGTTGCCCTTCCACGACCAGCCACAAGACCGCTACACAAACTCCTTTGAGTTGGGTGGAGAGCTTAGAGCAATAAGTTAGCAGTGCATGTTCACACAGGGAAGTAAAGGGAAGAGGCCCAGGAGGACCTGCACCAGTTTGTGGCGGGACTGCAAAAAGAATCTCAAAGGGGCTGAGATTAGAGCGAGCAGTTTGAGAAATGCCGATGTTGAATATGAGATAAACAGTAGGTGGTGTCGCGTTAGTATCAGAATCAGTTTTTGTATTGTGCGTGTGGTTAGTTGCAGAAAGCATGTCTTCGTTGCAATAGCTGTTGTGTTTCTATATTTAGTTTAGTGCATTATAGCTGTGTGAGTTAGTATATTAGCAAATATTGTATGTATATGTTAGAATCATTAGAGTTAGTTAAATGTTTAAATGTAATGAATGTCAATACATGTAGTCCTCTTCTAATCATTTGCCCATTCTTATCAGTACCATTCAGAACCTCGGAGTAAAGACAGATACTGTTTGACTGATTAAGCCTCAGGAACAGTGACTTGGGGTGATCAAAGTGGGGGTGAACACAGAAACTGCATTTGTTACCCCCCATAAAGTTTGTGACCCTTTCAGGCACGGGAACACGAACTTTTCACCTCAGGGTTTTATGGCAGGAAAGTTTTCAGCAGACCAGATCGAGAGGATGGACTATTTGGCTCCCGGCCAAGTAAGGACTTGTTTCCTGCCACAGATTAGCCAAAAACGGGGAAGGCTACACCGCCGGACAGCCAATAGGAGGACGACATGGAAGAAGACATCTACATATTTTATTACTGTTTGTTTCTGTATTTAAGATGGCGTAAGGGACAGATAGATCAGACTTGGCATCTGATAACACATTGTTGTTGTTAGGGTTAAGCCTCCGGAGCTCTGTACCAAGTATCTTGTTTTTTCTGTTACTAAAACTTCTTAAGATTTCACTTGTCTACTATTCTCTTCATTCAACGAACACGCGGTTTGGTAGCATGAGATTGGATAAAAGAACCAAACCAACATAGCCTAGCGTGTGTGTGGTGTCACTTCCTGATCTGGCTGGGGCAGTTTCACCGTTTGTCAGTCGGCCTGTTGGCCGTGGTCAACAGGGTAGTACTGTTGCTGCTGCTGGAAATGGCCACGACGTTGCGGTTGCTGTTGGCCTAGAGGGCGGTGTACTGTTCTGCGGCCTTGGTCGTGAGTGCAGGGACAGTCACGTGCCCAGGTCGTAGGCCCCGCAGATGAAGCAGGCACCGGTGGCAGCGGCTTGCTGGTTGTGATTACCTGGGCGGTGCTGGTGCTGATGTGGCTGCTGACGGCCTCTCTGCATGACAGCTTGGACAGCTTGCATCATCGTGAGCTGAGCAGCGCTTGCAGTTTTCTTCTCCCTTTTCTCTTCCTGCTCAGCTTTGGCTCTTTGCCACTCTTGGGTGTGGTTGGCATGGTCCTGCAGGTCAGTGAGTCTCTTCTTTGCCCATCCTACGCAAGAAGACTATACTGCGGTGGAGATGGAGGGCAGGAGCCCTTGGAGGAGGTAGGCACAAAGCTGTTGTTCCCAAGGTGTCTGGTGGGTGCCGTCGCCAGGTTCCAGCAGTCCTCCATGATTGCGGTAGGTGACCACATGTCTGTGGAGAAACTCATCAATTGGTTCATCTGACACCTCCAAGGTAACTGCGTGCAAACAGCCAAAGTCCAGCGGGACCGCTGCTCACATGGCTGTGACCAGGTTTATCAATATAGCCATGTAGGGGTCGTTATCTTGATGTGACCAGTCAGGGTGGTGCAGCTGATGATTTCCTTCACAGTGGGCTTTGATGCGGTCCATGTCGACAGGTCCCATCTTCATGGTTAGGAGGCGCTTCAGTTCTGGAAAAGTTGGAGCAAATTCTCGACCAAACGCTACTCCTCCGTTCCTGGGGTCCGGCAGATGTTGGCTGTTTGTCCTCATATCTTCGTAGGACCAGGGACGGAAAACCAGTGCTGGTTGTCCTTCGTGATTCATCACCTGAACCATGGTTAAGGTAAACGCAGCGCCATGTGGCGTTCTTTGGCGGGTGTGGGCGGAGATGGGCACTCCCTCCACTGGAGGCGGAGGTAGGGCGATGAGCTGTGCCTGTGGCGGGGGTTGCTGACATGGCATCTCTGTTGCTTGGGGGGGGGGGGGGCAGGGTGGCTACCAGCTTTTCTTAGGCCGGTGGCTCTTGCTGTGGGGGGTTTGCAAACCGTGGGGTGTCCAAGAGAGTCTTGTCACACCATTTGGTTAGGGAAGGACACATGGGATTGTATGGTGGCGGTGAATGGGTGTGTGTCTGCTGTATGCGCATCTCATTAACTTGCTTCTTCCCCCTCAGTTTCTGACTCATCAGCTCGCGGCAATTGCTTGCCGTTCCTCTTCCTTTCCCTACGTGCTGCTTCTTCCTTCCATTTACTCAAACATTCAAAATATTGTTGCATGTCTCTGATTTCAACACCAGTTATTTGTTCATGCTTCATGTCATGTTCAACCTGTTTCAACCTTTCTTCAAATTTTTTCAATTGATACAAACTAAATGAACCTTGGCTTGGAAAGCCATGCTTTTTAAAACTAATCCAACGCATGCGCAACTCTCATTACCATATTTCTCTCATGTCTCTAATTGTGGGACCGTCAGGTGGGGAAGGAGGTGGAGGAGCGACCAGAACTTCAGGAGAGGGTTCAGGGTTTTCCCCCTCACCCTCTTTCCTTTCATCCTTTGACCTTTCCCCATTATCAAACCTTAAAAGTAGACACAAAGTAAGATGAGGACAGACGTCTCTGTGAATCCCTGTTTCGTTTACGGCACAAAAGGAATAAAAGGACACTATTCCTGGGTTTTGTTTTTACCTTTGTACCAAACGAAACGTAAACCTTCCTGTTGCTCTTTGTTTGGTACAAAGAAATAAAACCCAGGAAAACCCTTTTCTGCTAAAGTCAGATTGTGGGAACCATCAGGTTTAGACAAATCTTGCGACTCACGGGTTCTCTGCAGTCTTCAAATTCCACTGGGAGGATGACGTGAAGCCGATCGGTTTCACCTCCGGCGCCAAACCCCTTCTTCTCTGAACTCTAGTAGAGGTAGGGGAAGAGTCCTGTGACTCTCAGTTGACCTGGTCAATCCTACGACGCCGTTGGTTACGCCGACAAGCTGTCAGTCATGTTCGTGACGCCAAAATTGTGGTGGAAAAAAATTAAGATCTGCAAGAGGAATCCAGAGTCTGCTGAGAGTTTTATTACGGAGCTCCGGACACGCACCCGAGGCAGGCTTGGTGTGTGTCCAGAAGAAGGGAACAATCAGGTTTTATGCATGTTTGGTAAAAGGGGGAAGGACAAGAGGAACAAAGGTGGTTTGATCCTGGAAAGGCAACTGCTGAAACACTTGGAGCCTTTTGTTTAACCAGTCATGCCCAGGAAATGGCCCAGTGCACAGCAGAGGAGCACTACTGGAAACCAGATGTGAGAAGGAAAGAGGTGTGATGTCCACACGGCAGGAGCAACAAGAGTGCGGTGCCTTCACAGTTAGGGGCAAGGCAGAAACAACCATAACACCTTCTTTCATTTCCTGAGGTAGAAAAGGCGTTGGTGTGCCTTACTCACAGCAGAGGTGGTGTTGGTCCCCCAGGACATGTCATTAGCCACAGTCACGCCCAGTAGGGATGTGCGATACCACTATTTTTCCTTTTGATATGATACCAGGTCATACCAAGGCTAGTATCCCGATACCAATACTTTTAGATGTCCAACTTGTGTATATGAAAATGATGACTTTTACAATGAGAACTCGTGAATGTGATTATGAAAAATGTATTTTATACCTATGTATAAGAATTAAACAAGCTGCCAAATATCAGACTTTGTTTTAATTTTAATCAGAGAAATCAAATCAATAGGTCAACTGAAAATCTGAGCAAATAAAAAAAAAATCTCTCTCAAAGAGAAAATAAGAACAGCTTCGCCATCGTTGTCGCGCTACGCTAACGTGACGGCAAAGTTACGTGCCGCCAAAATTTCGTTGGAGGGTGGCGGGGGGGACGGGGGATTTATAACTGCCTTCACGCTGGTCTTAAATACCGGAACGACGGAATACGTGTTGGGGGGATATTATCATTATTATGTGCCTAGATATTTCCTCCCCTACAGTTTGGTGACCCCAACGTGATCTCGCGATCGCATTAAACAGTGTTGGAATCATATTTAGTTTAGATGTTTGTGTTGAATAATATGATTACTAATATAGGACTGTTTAAATCATTTGGCTGATAGGAAAAAGGCATTCTTGCAGGAGTCACGCAGGGAGCTCAAGAAGAAAAAAGGGAAGAACATCCCTCACAAACTGGTGCCTCTGGGGGACCAGAGGATGGACAGAGAGCTAACTGACTTTGCGACCACCATATAACTTTAGAACCCGTTCATTTACAGGAGGAGAGGAACCTGTGACCTCAGGCATATCTTGCACCGTATTGTTTCAACAGGTCACACTGGAACCAATGATGGATCAGTTGGCTCCCTGCCAAATAAGGACTTGTTTGCTGTTGCAATCAGTAATCAGAGACTTGGAACAAAGGCTGCCTCAATATCCAATGAGGCTGGGGTCTGGAGACCAGGCAGCCAGTCAAAGGAGGACAACACCAGAGATCATTTGCATGTTTTCTTTTGTATAAAAGGACTGGGTCAAGGGACAGATAGCAGTCAGACTTCATGCCCTGACAATACTTTGGGCCGAGTTCAAAACCCTAGCAACAACAGAGCTCTGTATATTTGTATCCTGAATTGATTATTTACTAAAGACATATTTAAATTGGCATTCTTCTCCTGAGACTCTTCATTCAACGAACATGCGGATCAGCAGCACGACACAAGGAAATTCGTCTGATCCAACAGGAAGGCGAGAGAAGTCAATTCCGGCACGTTAAGCAATGACGTTTGAATCCATGTGTGTCTACCTACAGCTTCTGTGTTAAGTACAAATTTACAACAGTAATAAAAAAAATTGAGGGAACGTTTGGATATGTTGATCCGTTCTATTTTGTGTCTATATGTGATGTGCGTTCAAAGTTTCATGTCACAATTCACTAGGACAGGGGATGTTCAAGTGTAGGCATGGATGAGCAGATCATGGAAACTGCTGGTTCACGTTTATACGAAACGTTAGTTCGTCTGCGCGATCTCGGCGTAGATTTAAAATGGGATAACAATGAAATTCTTCACTGGTATTCCACAAAGGGAGTCGCACTAAAATCTAAAAGCAAATTCCGCGACCTCCCTATCGCAATCGTGTATTTACTCCGGCGCAACGACTCAAAAACCATAACAGAAGGATGGCGCACTTTTGAGAACATCCGAGCTGGTTCACGTTTATACGAAACGTTAGTTCGTCTGCGCGATCTCGGCGTAGATTTAAAATGGGATAACAATGAAATTCTTCACTGGTATTCCACAAAGGGAGTCGCACTAAAATCTAAAAGCAAATTCCGCGACCTCCCTATCGCAATCGTGTATTTACTCCGGCGCAACGACTCAAAAACCATAACAGAAGGATGGCGCACTTTTGAGAACATCCGAGCTGGTTCACGTTTATACAAAACGTTAGTTCGTCTGCGCGATCTCGGCGTAGATTTAAAATGGGATAACAATGAAATTCTTCACTGGTATTCCACAAAGGGAGTCGCACTAAAATCTAAAAGCAAATTCCGCGACCTCCCTATCGCAATCGTGTATTTACTCCGGCGCAACGACTCAAAAACCATAACAGAAGGATGGCGCACTTTTGAGAACATCCGAGATTTCGTTTTTTCATTCCTTTGGAGCGTAATGTTTCTATGTGCAAAAATCGAAGCATTTCATTTTGAAAAAATAAACTGGGCACGACAAAGTAAAACAATGGAGGCGGAAATTAAACTGCTAAAACAAAAGCTAAACCTAGACAAACTCTACACTTCTCAGCTGGAAGACTACTGTGACGATGCCGATTTTCCAGTTGCAGCTATAAAACAAGCTGTTATTAACTCAAATAATGTAGAGAATTATGATCAAGACGACAGTGAAGATGAGGATATTACCCTCATCTCCGGGTGCCCAGTAACTCAGGTCGACACTGACAATGAAATTCCTACAACCTCCGCAGTTTTCGCAACAGCAGAAAACCCACTCTGTCACTCAGCCGGCGCACCTCTCACTCGAAGCAAGGCAATCGAAACCGGATAAAAACTTGTCTCAAAACAGACACAACCGAGAAAATCTGTCAATGTTTCAGTCGTCAAAACAGTTACAGATGCGAACAATGGTGTAACCACCATTACCAGCGCATTGTCTTGTCAAGAAAGTTCAAAGCATCACTAAGTAATCAGCATCATGCCCCGCCGCGGCCCGTTCCAGAGTTACTGGGACAAACTAATGCTCCAAGCATTAGTTTACAATCTAGAGCCTTGCGATGTGTGGCAGATAGTTTTTCTTACGGTTCCAGAAGAGTTACACTCTAAAATTTCTCAAGAATTGAGAACGGGAGCAATCCTTGAAAGACAGCCCGGTGAAACTGACAATATTTATAATAGAATAAAATAAGTTTTGCTTCAAATGAGAGGACCGCCACAGTCTGAATGGCACAGAATCCTTCATATTAAACAAACAAACAAACAAGGAGACGTTCGAGACATTTGCGTTCTCAAGAGTACAGTGGGGTAGAGGATTGCAACCGCAACCACGAATTCCTCCTGCAAATGCTACGCAATAATGCTGGACCACTTGTCCAGAATGCGTTGGCTCTGGATGGGGACCCACAACACACTTAATACACTTGTTGAATGGGCCACAAAGATCGAGCAGACATCAAAAAATCTCAAGCCACGCCCCGTAGCTGCAACACAGTGGGTGGCTGAGGGGGACAATATTGTCGTCATTTGCGACTATTGTCATCGACCTGGCCATAAAAGAACGGTCTTTCAAGCTGCATGGTGCCCCACAGTCTCGATTTAGATATAAGAAATTAACCAATAAATATCCGAAACCATTTTCACACCTCCTACATCAGAAACACAGAAACGCGCAGTCCTCACACCAATATTCTAGCTACTCCAGAACAAATCACCGAATAATAGGGATGCGTGGCCTCCATTGGGAGCATTGTTTCCAGCGGCAACCGTGTAAAAGTAAAATCTAATCTTGGAGGCCGATTAGTAGATATATTAATTGACACCGGTGCTGCTTGCTCCTGCACAGATATTCCACTACCTTTAACAAGTAAAACCATTCAAATCAAAGGAATAGGTGACACAATAATGACAGCAACTCTAACAAAACCAGTCCGGATTGATTTAGGCGCAGCAGTGCTAACAGAGCCGCTTTGGTATTTACCGGGAAACAGCGAGGGTACGGTTTTGGGCATGGACATAATGGAAAAGCATGGCTTTATTATTCACTGTTTAGAAAAACTGATTCTTACAGACAAAACAGCCAAAAATAAATCAGTCAGAAACTGTGCGAGCATTATGTCCATCACCAACACCGACCCAGTACAACAATTAAAACACAGTGACGCGTGGGCCAATCATGAACATGATTGTGGCCTTATTGATTTTGAGATAAGTGTTGAAGGAAATCCAATGAAACTCAGTACACCTGGCAACAAATGCCACAGGGCCTTCATATCAGTCCAGGTGCATTTCACAAAGCTGTAGCAGACATTCTGAGTCCATATGCAAACACAGGTCAAGTCGTTAGCTACGTGGACGACAGTCTGATTACAACAAATGATTCATTGCATGAACATTTGAACCTCGTGGACAGTGTCATACAGACGTTAGTCTGCTGGTTTCAAACTCAACAAGGAGAAGGCCCAAATTGCACAAAAAGAAGTGCAATATCTCGGCTACACTCTGTCCTCTGTTAAAGATCTGCGGTTTTGGGACAGACGTAAATGCATTGCAGAGCTGCCACGACCACACACGCTAAATGCGCTTCAAAAGGTACTGGGAACTGCTAATTACCTCCGTGAATTCATCCCAGACTTTGCTGGTACTGTAGCATCACTGTATGCTCTCATAAAAGGCAAGTCAAGACCTTCTGATATACACTTGACTGGGCTGACGAGCATGAAAGAGCATTCACAGAACTTAAGGACCGTCTCTGCGCCACACCAGCATTGGGTCTCCCTAATCCATTGAAAACCTTCCACATCCAGGTCGACACAAACGACAAAACACTCAGTGGCGTTTTAGCACAAGACCATGGGGGAAAGTTAAGACCAATCGCTTACTACAGTCGCAAAAAATCGGCGGTTGAAACTGGTTTTGACAAATGTACACAACAAGTTTTGGCAGTTCATTGGATGCTCACTACGACGGAGCCAATTGTCGGTTTTCAACCTGTTGTGGTGCACACGATGCACACCCCAATCCGAATGCTGTTACAAGGAGCCATCAAAGGCGTATCAGCTCAAAGGCTTGCGAGATGGCTGACAGACATTCAGGCACGTGACATCACAATAGTCAATGACAGGATCCTGCCACACATGATTGGAGACATAGAAGGACCCCCACACATTTGCGAACCAAAACCAGCGACCATAAGCCCCGTTTTAGATATTGAACTCCCAGGTCAAACCCGAGTTTACGTTGATGGCTCTCGTTACTGGGATGATGGTAAGTATCACACTGGTTGTGCGCTCTGGGCTCCAGAGTGGCCAAAAACTATTATTCAAATTGCCACCGACCATGTCAGCACAGGAAGCAAAGCTCACTGCTTTGTCACATGCGATCAAACACCCTGAACCACTAGGTGTTTTCACAGACTCACGATATGTTTTTGGCACAGTGCATGATTACATGGCTCAATGGCAATGACGCAAATTTCTAACCTCGGCAGGAACACCAGTCAAACACTTCTCTACAATTACATCAATCTGGCAAGAGATTCAAGCGCGCCAAAACCCCATGTCTGTGATCAAGGTCCGAGCACATATTCATCGAAACCCGGACGTACATGAAAAAAACAACAACATTGTTGATCAGCTAGCCAAACAGGCAGCAGTACATGGTACAGAGTTGACACTGAAAATGTCAGATACACCTGCTATAAGCACCATCCAGACTACACCGATTGACATAAAACAATACCAAAAAGATTTGTGGGTCACTGATGAACAGCTCACCCCACAATTAACACAAGATAAGCTAATCGAAATCAAAGATGGCATCATTCTCAGAGAAAATATGTTGTTCCTGCGTCATTACATAAACCTGTGATAAAATTATATCACGAATATGGACATGTTTCTGCGGACAAAACACTACAATTAATTAAACAACAATTCTGGTGGCCAGCAATGGCGGAAGATGTTGACAGCTGGTGTGCCTCTTGCCTTGTGTGTGCTGCCCACAACCAAGGGAAACTAAACTGTGCAGGCCGAATTCACCCAAAGGCCCATGGGAAGCATTACAGATGCATTTCATTGGTCCACTTCCCAGTGCCAAAGGGGGGTACCGCTATTGCCTTGTTGTGATTGACAAATTCTCCAAATGGGTTGATGTCATCCCGACTTGCAACAACTGTGCAAGAACAGTGGCACGGGTCTTAGCGAACCAAATTATCCCTCTGTTCAGAACACCTCTTCAAATTGAGTCTGACCAAGGCAGCCATTTCACAGGTCAGGTGATGAAAGATATGTTCAACATCAAACAGAGATTCGACATTCCTACAGACCACAGAGTTCTGGAATGGTTGAACGAGTAAACCGTACAATTAAAGAGCACATTGCAAAACATATTGCCCAACACGAGAACCAGTGGACTGACGCTTTGCCCACAGTTTTGACTGTTTTGCGAGCATCTCCATCAAAAGCCACAGGTATCAGCCCACACGAGCTCATGACAGGAAGAGTTATGAAGCTCCCCATTGATCCAGAAATCTCACCAGAAGACCTGGGCCCTCTTACCGTGGCAAAACAACAAACTGTGCTATTGCAACTACAAGAGCGCCTTAAAGTATTGTATGCACAGGCCACATTAAAGCAACAATCGGATTTAAACAATGATGCCCGGTTCAACCCGACTGCTGAAAACAGATTCACAGAAGGTGACATGGTAATGATACGTGTCTTTGTGAAACAAAGTGCGTTCACACCTCGATGGCATGGACCATACGAGGTAAAAGCCATATGCAACAGCTGTGTGGCTGTCACCATGAGAGCAAAACTGAGATGGTATCACATGACCCAATGCAAATTGTTTAAAGGTCCACCTGATAAATAACTGTCTGTTTACTTCTGTTCTGTTTACCCAGGTCTTCCCTTGCCATTCCATGGACTCCAGATACCATAAAAGTCTCCAGAACCACCTGCATCCAGCTGGGTCAACGAGTCCTCCTTGCTCATAGCTTCAACTGTGGGAGATGGGTGTGGAATTATTCAAAGGGGCCATACACATCTCACATCACACTTCCTTTGAAACAGTTAGTTACATGGTCCCCCGGATTAGCACCGGAACAAAATTGTAACAGCAAAATTTGCTGTAGAGAGGGATCCACCCATCTCCCCACACTCAATATAACAACTTATACAATTTCCCCATCAATTTTCCACAACCTCATAACGTGGCATCAACTCAGAAACACACCACACTCCAAAATTGGCTCTATTCAAGTGATTTATCAACAGTCGAACCATGGACTAGACCCTAAAAAGTGTTATGACACGAAGGATCTAGAACCAAACGCATATAGATGCACACATACAGCTCCACATAATCTCACACACATAGTATATACAGATTTACTATTTAACCTAACTTCCTCCACAGAAGACCAACCCGAACCAAAATCATTTGTATGGACATCCCGGAGGGAGGGTACATATTGCGTTGGCCTGTGTCAAACAGAGTTGAGTGCGTACACTAGCGCGCTCAATTGCACCTGGAATGAAGAGAGATGTTTTAATCTGACCACTTGTGGGTATCGCAAACCCACGCACTGTCCTAAAACATATCCAGCACCTCCAGGCGGCATTATTAAAGAAAACATTAATAAGACATTATTGCATGATGTCAACTTAGTAATGACACACGTTAGTTATAACATCACAAATGTTTTATCTGCATATTTAACTCACTGTGGCGACAAAGATGAGACCTTTACATGGCTACAATCACGCATCGATGATCTAGTCTGATTACAAAAGTAGACTTGCCATCCAAATTCCATCTAGTAGAGTTAAACGAGATTTACTTGCTGATGTTACTGGATTTTTCGGTTCAGCCAACTCCATTTCCAATTCTTTCAGGATAACTGACCAAACACTATACTCATCATGGCTAGCAAATCAAGTAGCCACTGGTTTTCCAACACCTCATCAATAGTAATGAAAACATCATCAAAGCAGTCAAATCAGAGGCGCGAGCCCTTTTAACTGTTAGTCATTTACTCTTCAGACTCACATTATTGAACATGATATTGCTTGCAAAACATATGCACGAGATTTACTTACAACAGCTAGACAGGAGATTCTAGATCTTCGCCTACAAAAACTCCTAGACACGCCCTAAACGATTTGATCGACACTCTAGATTTACATAGATGGTTCATGTCTAGAGAAATGACAGATATCAATTATTCAGAATTGTTGTCCACTGTTTTAATGTATACCAACAATGAATGTATTGGTTGTATCGGGTTCTTTGTCACTTTCCCACTTATTCACCCAGAACAGGTTTTTCCAAATTCCACCACCATACGCTCAATAGGCAATGTGGTGAAGAATCAGGTAATAAAATGGGACCACATCATGGGGTATATGACAGTAAGACCTTGTTTACCTCTCGCACATGTCATGAGACTCCAAGTTATATTATCTGTACCTGTAATACCCTCAAGCCTTTCTCACAGAATGATTCCAAACTCCTCAGTGCCCAGTCTCTGCATGGATATGCAGATGCCATCCAGGTGTCACACACACACACAGTGGTGTGTCACCAGCGAAATGAACTCCTTTTCCTATGGGGGATTGACCTGCCCAGCAAATCACAGCTTTTCCCTGGAAGTAACAGGATTTTTCTATGGGTCAACTCAACATTTTGGGCAGAGTTCCACTGGAGCTAGACGTCTCTCCCTGGTGGGAGGACACTTTCTACGAAGAAAGTACCCAAGTTCTTTCAGAAACCATGGACTTGGTTGAAGGGGTCATTCAAAAAACAGGCTACCATCTCACCCAAGCCCAAGTGCAGGTCAATTTAGCCAAGAGGACAGCAGAAATCTTATCCAGTTCATCTACACGCTCGGCCCAATATGCATACACTTGGTGGGATTGGGTGTTCAAGGGATGTGTGATTGTTAGCGCAGTCATATTCATTGCCACCCTGATCCAATGTTGCTACATCCGATGCGCTCTCCGCAGAGCCACACACTCTGCCCTGGTACTCAGCCCCCTGCAACTTCCAGATTTACAAGGATTGAAATGAAAAGCTATGGATGTGGAAAAGATTGTCAATTTTCAACTTGACCCCTTCCGTTTCATTCTATGTTCATTTGTTCTTTTGTTTTTTCCAGATGGCTCTCAGGGGTCAAAAGGGGAAACTATAAGACAGTCAAATTCACATCCTGAAGCGTTTTCTTTAACAATGGAAGTTCTTCAAAGACGGGGGTTCCAACTGTGTGTATCTCACCTATTGTAATCCGCTAACATGATTTACATGTTGCGGGAAAGGAACCCCCGAGGGCCAAAAGGTATCTCCTTGGGTTTGTTGGATTTGCATACAGGAACTGTCTCGGCCTTTTGTTTAGAACTTTCCTTTGTGGTGTTGTCAGTGCGAGAGGTATGAAGGTCTTGGTGATTTATGGTTGCTGTGGAAAATTACCCCTGATGACCAAAAGGTTCCCGAGTAAGAGTAGATCTGATTTGAATCTTTTAAATATGCATTTTAGCAGTATCTCTGTTCTGGGAGGATATTTAAGGGAAGAGACAAGAATCTGAAGGGGTCTTTTTTGGCTGCTCCTGTTCCCCCTTCTTGGTCTGCGTGCCACCATCTCTACACAACCGGTCTGTTGCATTTTTGTTGTATTTTCTCCCTGGACCTCACAATAAATTGGTATGTTATCGTTTTCCTTTCAATGCCAATTTGTTGAGACTTTTATTCTATGGGAAGATCAGCTGACTATTAGAAGTCGATTAAGTCTCCAGTTATATGGTAAATTTATCTGAGTAATGCTTGTACTCCTTACCTCTGAGTTGAATAGAAAAGATTGAGTATAATATCTCAACCTAGATGTCTGGGCTGTTCTTCTATGTTAAGAAGGTCACTGAATGCTTTGTCTATATCTGCCATCACTGAACTAAGATAGGGCTTAATCAGAATCCCAAAGACCTTAGTTATATGGTAAGTTTCACTGGACATTATTCAAACCCTTAACCTCTGAGTTGGTCAGATAAGATTGGGTATCATGTTCAATAACCTCTGAATACTCCAACCCAGACATCAGGCTATTCTTCCATGTTTAATGGACAAACTGAATAGTTTTGTTAATTTATAGAAGCCATCCCTGAACTGGAGATTAGAGTCAGATCATTAGTATTTCATTATTGAATCTATATTCTTAATTATTAGTCAAGTCTTTTGTTTAATCAATGTATAAAAGTAAAGTTACTTTTTAAATGGAGTCAGATTAAATTAACTTTGATATACTTTACTTTGAAATCCTCATCTTAAATACCGGAACGACGTAATACGTGTTAGGGAGATATTATTATATGTGCTAGATATTTCCTCCCCTACAGTACTGGTGTGTTCTTAGGGGTGTCAGATTGCAGACAATATCTCATGACGGTGACTAATCCGGATCGGTCTTATAGAGGAAAGTTGTATCCAGTAACTTTCAAGGGAAATAAAAATAGGCCGGACATATCCATAATGGTCGTGAATGATCGTTTGCCTGCAGATGTGATTATTGGCACTTTCAAGGACATCTGGTGGATATGTGGGGACGCAGCGTACTTGTTTTTGCCTCATAATTGGGTTGGATGTTGCTACATTGAAACTCCCTTATGAAGTGTTTGCGCTTCAGGTAGGCGCCGATTCCAACAACAGCAGCTCTGCGGCTGCTCCGGGAGCTAGACTCAAGAGAGACTTGGCCGAGTTTCACAATCTCGAGTCTTATCATTGGAGAATCAGCTTGGGAGAAAAATGTGGCCTTGGTTTACTTCCATGGTTTGGGGGTTGTATTTTTAGTGGAACATATTGACAATATCACGTATACGCTACAAGGTTTTGCAAATGAGACCATAAAGGGCTTTGAACATCTATCAAATGCTCAGAGGAGTCACAGACTAACTCTGTTGAAGCATGATATGGCCCTTGATTATATTCTGGCTAAGCAAGGAGGTTTGTGCTTGGCATTGAACCGAACAGGTGATGCATGCTACACTTTGATTCCTGATAATGCGGACAATATGACCAATGTGATCGAGGCTTGAGGAAAATTAGGGATGCGTTTGGTCCCTCGGAAAGCGCGGGGACATCTGCGAGTGCGTGGCTTCATGATAGATTTGGTCCTGTGGGAGTTATGCTTCTACAGGGCTTTAGCGCAGTCATTGTGTCACTAGGAATATTGTTTTGTGTTTGCACGCCGTCGTTGACATGTGCAAAGGCGTTGATACTCCGATGGATAGGTGTAGTTATGCCTGGCGATGCGGTTCAGATGCCGCTCCTCAAGGCCGTTGGAGGAGGAGCTTACCACCACTGTGGTGGATAAATATTCGTGGTAGTTGCAGGTGTATTGTTATATTGTATTTCTTTTTTTGTATGTTTCTATTCTCTTCCTTGTGGGCGAGTGCCCAAGGGGGGAAATAGTGCGCTTACTCATGTTTGACGTATCTCTTGTAATGGAATTACATGTGTGATGATCTGTATACAAAGATACTGGCAGATATTTTGTCTGTTTCAGGACAAAAGTTGGGGAGCCTACGTGTGGGTGTCAACTATGTTCAGAATGGACTCAGGGTTCTCCAGTGATTTTCACCTTATTTGAGTCTCTGAGTGAGGACGCAGAACACGTGAAGATCCTGCATCAGGGGGACTGTGAACAACAGAACTCAATGAAACTGTGTATTAACCACTGTGTTTGTTTGTATTTAATCTGAATTAATCTGAATTGCAACACGAAATTGATGTTTTGGAGAATAAAGTTATTTGGGGGATTTTATCAGTAGGCAGATGCTTATGGGAACTCAATCTTTTTCTTCGTTTTGGTGAACAGGGAAAGGTCCACGGTGTAGGTCCGATGGGATGACCAGCCAAGCCCTGGATGTTTTTTGATTTTATTTTTGAGTTTCTCATGTGTGTGTGTTTGCCGAATTTTTCCCTGAATGCTGTTTTCTCTACAGAATTGATTTGGAGGGCCATAAGGTGGTCGCCTAGGACAGAGGGGCCGTGAGAGAATTTTCCTATCTAGAAGGATTGTGATGGTTTTTAACTGAAAGATGGCTGTCTGATAGGTTTTTCGCTCTCACACTCTACAAATTTACAGTGTTGCTCATAATCACTTTGTTGGATGTAATAACTACTACCTCATCAAGCGGGTACTTTGTGTTTGAACTTACATTCTTTGCTATCCATGTATTATGTGTGGGTATCTTCTGTTTGTTTCGAGACTTCACAAAGTCTCGAAGGGGGGAAATATGTAGTATCTGAATCCATGTATATGACATCATGTGATCTTATGTGTATGGCCTGATGTGAACTCAGCAGTGAACCCGCTGCACACCTTCCCTAAGGGCGTCAGTTTCCATATATGGTCTTGTTGTTGCCAACGGCCATCAAATTAAAACCAGATGGCCATTGGGGGATGCAATTATGGAATGTATACATTCTCCCCCACTCCTAGCATCTTCCTCCCTGGTTGCTGGGAGGTATAAAAGGTGATGTGAACAAAGGATCATCGGAGTTGCTCACATCTGGCCCAGAGACCTCCCCAGGCTTTCCATGGTGCCTGTCTGACTTTTGACTTCTTTGAAATAAACCAGTTTTTAATACAACTAAGTGTGTCAGTGAAGACTCCTTCAACATCTACATCACCTGAATCCACCAGAAGAATTCACCACACTCATCCTGTACATATTGGCATATTCCTGCACAGTGTTGTCTGGACAGCACTGACTGGTGTCTGATATTGTATTTTATTATTTTTAGGTCTTATATTTTTAATATTGTTTTGCACAAGGGAGTTGCCACGCAATTTCATTGCATCTCTGCTACAGTGACAATAAAGGCTATTCTGATTCTGATTCTGGATTGGCCCTAATGGACTTCCCGGCCTCCCCAGGCATTTTTTCCCGGCCTTTGTCAAGTTGACGCATGGGTTAGACCATGCGTCCAAAGGGGGGGGGGTGATGAATATGATGGCTACACACTGGTTCACAAAAAGGTTCTCGGTTGCAGCTAAAAAAAACCCACTGAAACCTGCCTCACTTGCACCAGATGCAACACCGGCAAGGCTGTAAAAGTTGCAGGCATAGCAGCACATCTGCCTCTATCCAGGCCATTTGAACATCTCATGATAGACTTCCTTGAGTTAACACCTGCAGGAGGAAAGAGGTACTGTTTTGTGATGGTTGACATGTGGTCAAAATGGGTTGAAGCATTTCCTTGTAGCACACAATCTGCTAATGATGTGGCTCAAGCTCTCCTTTCAGAGATTCTTCCTAGGTGGGGAATGCGGACGAAAATTTCATCTGACTTGCGATATGTTTTTGACACAGTGCATGATTACATGGCTCAATGGCAATGCCGCAAATTTCTAATCTCGGCAGGAACGCCACTCAAACACTTCTCTACAATTACATCAATCTGGCAAGAGATTCAAGTGCGTCAAAACTCCATGTCTTGTGATCAAAGTCCGAGCGCATATTCATAGAAACCCGGACGTGCATGAACAAAAACAACATTGTTGATCAGTTAGCCAAACAGGCAGCAGTACATGGTACAGATTTGACACTGACAATGTCAAATACACCTGCTATAAGCACCATCCAGACTACACCAATTGACATAAAACAACCAGAAAGATTTGTGGGTCACTGATGGAGAGCTTACACTACAGTTGACACAAGATGGCATCATTCTAAGAGAGAATAAATGTGTTCCTGCGTCATTACATAAACCTGTATCACAAATATGCACATGTTTCCGCTGACAAAACACTACAATTGAGCGATGGCGGAAGATGTTGACAGCTGGTGTGCCTCTTGCCTTGTGTGTGCTGCCCACAACCAAGGGAAACTAAACTGTGCAGGCCGAATTCACCCAAAGGCCCATGGGAAGCATTACAGATGGATTTCATTGGTCCACTTCCCAGTGCCAAAGGGGGGTACTTTATTGCCTCGTAATTGACAAATTCTCCAAATGGGTTGATGCCATCCCTACTCGCAACAACTCCGCAAGAACAGTGGCACGGGTCTTAGCGAACCAAATTATCCCTCTGTTTGGAGCACCTCTTCAAGTTGAATCTGACCAAGGCAGCCATTTCACAGGTCAGGTGATGAAAGATATGTTCAACATCAAACAGAGATTCCACATTCCCTACAGACCACAGAGTTCTGGAATGGTTGAATGAGTAAACCGTACAATTCAAGAGCACATTGCAAAAACATGGACCCCAGATCCCAAAAAGGTATCCAGAACAACCTGCATCCAGCTGGGTCAACGAGTCCTCCTTGCTCATAGCTTCAACTGTGGGAGATGGGTGTGGAAATATTCAAAGGGGCCATACACATCTCACATCACACTTCCTTTGAAACAGTCAGTTACATGGTCCCCCGGATTAGCACTGGAACAAAATTGCAACAACAAAATTTGCTGTAGAGAGGGATCCACCCATCTCCCCACACTCTATAACAACTTATACGATTTCCCCAGCCAATTTTCCACAACCTCACAATGTGGTACCAACTCAGAAACACACCACACTCCAAAATTAGCTCTATTCAAGTAATTTACCAACAGTCGAACCATGGACTAGATCCTAAAAAGTGTTATGACACGAAGCATCTAGAGCCGAACGCATATAGATGCACACATACAGCTCCACATAATCTCACACACATAGTATGAACAGAGTTACCATTTAACCGAACGTCCTCCACAGAAGACCAACTCGAACCTAAATCATATGTATGGACATCCCGGGGGGAGGGTACATATTGTGTTGGTCTGTGTCAAACAGATTTGAGTGCATACATAGTACGCTTTATTGTACCTGGAATGAAAAGAGATGTTTTAATCTGACCACTTGTGGGTATCGCAAACCCACACTGTCCAAAACATATCCGACACCTCCAGGCAGCATTATTAAAAGGAAATGTTAACAAGACATTATTGCATGATGTAAACTTGGTAATGACACGTTAGTTATAACATCACAAATGTTTTATCTGCATATTTAACTCAGTGTGGCAACAACGAGGAGACCTTTACATGGTTACAATCAAGTATCGAGGATTTAGTCTGATTACAAAAGTAGACTTGCCATCCACATTCCACCTCGTAGATGTTGTGATTCTATATTTAGTTTAATGCATTATAGCAGTGAGAGTTAGTATATTAGCAAATATTGTATGCATGTGTTAGAAGTATTAGTTAGTTAAATGTTTAAATGTAATGAATGTCAATACATGTAGTCCTCTTATAATCATTTGCCCATTCTTATCAGTACCATTCAGAACCTCGGAGTAAAGACAGATACTGTTTGACTGATTAAGCCTCAGGAACAGTGACTTGGGGTGATCAAAGTGGGGGTGAACACAGAAACTGCATTTGTTACCCCCCATAAAGTTTGTGACCCTTTCAGGCACGGGGACACAAACTTTTCACCTCAGGGTTTTATGGCAGGAAAGTTTTCAGCAGACCAGATCGAGAGGAGGATGGACTATTTGGCTCCCGGCCAAATAAGGACTTGTTTCCTGCCACAGATTAGCCTAAAATGGGGAAGGCTACACCGCCGGACAGCCAATAGGAGGACGACATGGAAGAAGACATCTACATATTTTATTACTGTTTGTTTCTGTATTTAAGATGGCGTAAGGGACAGATAGATCAGACTTGGCATCTGATAACACATTGTTGTTGTTAGGGTTAAGCCTCCGGAGCTCTGTACCAAGTATCTTGTTTTTTCTGTTGCTAAAACTTCTTAAGATTTCACTTGTCTACTATTCTCTTCATTCAACGAACACGCGGTTTGGTAGCATGAGATTGGATAAAAGAACCAAACCAACAATTTGGTGACCCCGACGTGATGAGGAAGGACAAAGGAATCTGAGATTGAACACCACAACGGTCACTTCTGGGGACATCTGATGACGACAGGCCGGCCACAAAAAAAAAAAAAGGTAAGCAGACACCTGTTTAAAACAAAGTGCTGCATATTGGACATTCTAAAGTGTGGTCGTCAGTGTTCTGTGAAGTGTCCTAGATAGAGGAGCAAGATACTTGGAATCATTTTGTAGAATTTTTGTTTTGTTTTAATTGCGACGAGGTAATGCTCGGAAAGTAGGACTTACGGTCTGAATTTTTGTTTTGTTTTAATTGCGACGAGGTAATGCTCGGAAAGTAGGACTTACGGTCTGAATTTTTGTTTTGTTTTAATTGCGACGAGGTAATGCTCGGAAAGTAGGACTTACGGTCTGAATTTTTGTTTTGTTTTAATTGCGACGAGGTAATGCTCGGAAAGTAGGACTTACGGTCTGAATTTTTGTTTTGTTTTAATTGCGACGAGGTAATGCTCGGAAAGTAGGACTTACGGTCTGAATTTTTGAATTTTGTTTTAATTGCGACGAGGTAATGCTCGGAAAGTAGGACTTACGGTCTGAATTTTTGAATTTTGTTTTAATTGTGACGAGGTAAGGCTAGGAGGAATAAATTTAGTGGTTTAATTTCATTTTGTTATTTCTATAACGTTAAATGTCGGAAGTGTTTGGGGAATAAGCTGAGTAAAAGGGTGGTACTTGGAATGCAATTTACGGGAATGGACACGCCCGGCATCCAAGGAATATTATTGTGTGGGTGGTATATGAGTGAGAAATTGAACGTGAATTAAAAGATTCGTTGACCTTGGGAATTAACCCCAGAGTGAAACCGGGCCAACTAAAGTCAGCCTAAAAGCTTGTTTCACTGAGGCACTGAATTGGCCGACGGAGCCATTCACATTCAAGCTCGCTCGGGAACATAATAAATAAATAATTTCATAATAAATACATAAATAATTAGAATGGAAGGTAATAAAGATTGTTGGGATCAGGGAGATTTTTCTCCCTATCCCTGGTCTGTTGAAGAGCAGTGTCAATGGATGCTGGACCAACTGATTAGTGACGGTGATAAGGAGGTGCCTGCAGGGAGGCAGAGAAGAGTCCAGATAACATTCCAGGCCCCTCTGCTTCAGAAAAGAGGTGAGCAAAACAGCGTTATGTCAGCTCAGGAGCAGTTGTTGAAACTCAAGTTGGATGGGGCCAGGCGTGGAGTCAATGATTAAAGGAAGGAGGAAAAATGAAGGACCTTCAAATGGTCCAACAGCTGCCTCAGCAGGCTCCCCCTCAGGGACAAACAGACAATTTGATTTCCTGACACCTATTGGGGCAGTCCTAGAGGGGGCAGAGTTGGGTGATGCAGAAGGGGGTAAGGAGCGGGGCAGCGGCATCAGGTTACGGCTGAGATCAGTGTCACTGCTGGGGACAAAAGATGACAGTGGTGAAACAGCTGTGCATGAGCACAACAGCAGAGAGCACAGAGAGACTGGGACCCGCCTTCCTTGGCCCACAGCAGGGCAAGGCAACACCCTCCAGGCTGGGGGTCCTCCACAACAACAAGCTCCCAGTCCAGGAGCTGCTCCGCAAGGCCAGTGCACGCAGGGGGATTGTCACTGTGATGACTTTCAGTGATCGTGACCAGAAGTTCATATGGATGAGGCGCTTGCAGATCACAGAAGCGAGATGTCCTGATGAACTGAACTGAATTCCACATGTCGCATGTGAATGGATGCTAATTCAGCAACAGTCAAAGAAAGAACTGGAACTTGGAACATCCCCTGGAACTGGCAGACTGTTGCTGTTCAAAGCTGAAAGCCCTGGTTGTCTATGCTCTAACCTTTAACTCTGCCCGCTGACCCCTATCATGCCTCCTAAATCTACGATTGTGATAAAAATGAAGTGTTACGGGATGCATTTGAAAGCAAACTGGAAGGGACCTTTGGGTCCATGCGTCCCTTGTCTGTTGATGAGTCCCGGGTGTGTGGCTGCTCAGGTAGGCTGCATAGATGAAGTGGTATGGGATGGCTGAAGAGGCCTATCCTCATACCTACTGGCAATTCATGCTGAGCATCAGGCCAGAGATTTAGGCCACGTAATGAAACGCCTTGTCTTCGTTCAAGATTGGGTGGACACACAGTTTCCAAAGTTGTCATATTCGCCATCCAAAGATAGGTAGTCCCTGACCATAAAGACCTTTTCTTTTAGATATTTCTGAAGGAGAACACACGGTAAACGGTGTTCTCTTTCAGAATAAAGGGGGAGATAGGAAAGTGTATGTAAGCATAACGTAAGCTTGGGGCATGGCAGCAAAAAACAGCACATGCAGAGATGGGTCACGCCCTGACAGTGCAAACAACACATAGCGTAGTATCACTAGTTAGCTCAGCAGCATTTACTATGACATCACTCAGACAGACTAGGATAGACAAGATTTGAACTGCACCACACATGAAGGGATTAACATGGCAGATAGTATGGGGGAAGGTGAACAACATAGGTGCGAGGAGAAAGGGAAAGAGTGTGACTATACGGGTTCAGCATATGAAGTGGGAGCAAGAAAGGTAGATCAGTTTTTCTTATGACATCGGACTCTGCTATAAGACATGAGACAAATTTGACAGCATTCAGTCCGCAATATGAATTGTTTTGTTTAGATTAGGTCAATGCATTTTTCTGTTTGCCTTGAGATTTTGAGCTCCGTGTAATTTTCTTGTTCATCTACAACAGGGAGCCTCCCTACATGAGAAGACAGTTTGGAGGCAAAGGGGGCTGTGAATGTGGAAGGCATTTGGCGGGCCCAGGTGGCCGACCGGTTCTCCCGCCCGGTCTTATTGGTGCTGTCTTGGAAGAGGCCCACGGCCTAATACACTGTGGGAAACTACAAATGATGAGGCATCTGACACATTCATGGTATCTGTTTAGCAAAGAATTTTTGATATGTACACATTCCAATGTGAGGTTAACAATTTGGCCATATGAGGGAAAGTTTCCACTACACTAATGGCAGGGTGAGAAAAAAATTAATAGACCACACAGATTTGATTGATAGGGTAGATGGGTTCTGATACTTCCTGGTGGCAGTGGATGCATACACTTGCTGGCAGGAGGCGGTTCCCACAAAAGAAGAGTAAAAAGCAATAATAAAGTTTCTCATTATTTGATATATCCACACATGGTTTTCCCACAATAATTAGATTGGCACTCACATTTAAAAGACCTCCAAGAAGAGAAGCGTGAGGCCTCAAACACGCTCTGGTACAGTTTCTCATGACTAATCACAAAGTAATCTGGAAATGAATTGAATGCTGAGTAGCAAATTGGCAAGGTTTATGCTCACAGTGGAATGAGGTGGACACAGGTGCTATCAATAGCCCTGATGTCAGCAAGATCTGTTATCTCCCGGACAGGATTCACCCCCTTTGAGCTCGGGTGGGTGTTCCCTCTCCGGGACCTAGAGCAGATAATTATTATTAAATCCATCACCGTTTGACATATAATCCTATTGTGATCAAACTAATAGCATTTCTCTTAAGTTTTCTCTCAACAGGTAAACTCGGGAGCCGCAGGTGAAGGAGAGCAGGGGACTCCAGACACATCGGAGTGGGTTCTCTTGGAAGCCATTAAGAGAAAGTGGACTGAGCCGAGGTGGACAGGACCAGTCTAAGTAGTGGAGCGTACGACCCACACTGTTCGTTTGCAGGGCAAAGGTGAACCTGGTATCACTGGAGCCAGTGCACACCGGCAGCTGCACCTCGGAGATCACTTCGTAACTGTGAAGAACATCAACAGGAAACAATATGAAGTTTTGTGTTTTATTACTGCCTGTGCTATTAGGTTTGTGCAAGGGGCGGATAGGTGAGATTTGTTTAGGTTACACAGGGGTGGTGTTAAATTATGTTAGGGGAAGTGACATTACATTTCAATTTGACTTGTGTGATGTAGTAGGAGGCTGTAGAAATCCGGAGGGATGGAGGAGTTATGATGTGTATATATATATATATATATATATATATATATATATATATATATATATATATATATATATATATATATATATGTATGTATAGCGTGGTGCATTATACTTGTTTATATGGGGAAGGGGTGGTTCAGGAAATGTGTCCAAATTGGAGTTATGTACATTGGTATACAGGGCGGAACTGGAGTCCCAGTGTCCCAGCATTTTGGACAAAGGATGATAGGGACAAGATAACATTTACTAGGGGACAGTTGAGGGGACAGAAACATAGGGGTTTAAATCCACTGCTACTCTCCATCAGGGATATGCAGTATTCTCCACAAAGGAGGTTGGACGGGACAGGTGACAGATTGTTTTTAGTATTAGGTGTTAATGCAGCAGGTCAGGACCCAAAAGGTATTATAGAAATTAATTGGATTGACCCAGTGGCATTAAGTCCCGCACCAACAGCGATTCCTGTGTTGAGGGGGTTGGCCGAGGTTATCGCCATTGATGTAACAAACCTGACCGCAGGAGATGTGGTCCGGATGGCGACGGGATATGGCGATACCAACAGTTGGATTGAATGGATACAAGCTACAGTTAGAGACAGAAACATGACAAATTGTGTGGCTTGTTCCTCAGCTCGTCCCGTTCTGCGTACATTTCCGGCACCCTTATTGATTGACACTGACCCTCAAGGATTTCAATGTATGCTTTCTTTACATTTGTATGATAATCCTCCTAATTGTACTACTCTATCAGCCCTTTTCCCAGTGATGTCAAGCAAAACAGCTCCACCAATGTTTGCGCCGTCTAAAAGCAACTAAAAGTGTCTCAGTAGGAATGGAGACGCTCAGATGGTACATCGTGCAGACCCATTTTGGTATCAAGGGGGTTGGAATTGTTTTGCTGTTGTCCCTCCAAATGGTCAGGCACCGGCGCCATTTACGACTTTTGCTATCATTGACCTTTTGGGGTCAAAAGGGGGTGCCTGCTCCACGAGCCAGGGGAGGGAGAGTGACCCTAGCAGCCGATCCCACTTGAGATCGCCCACCTACATCAATGCTATTGGGGTTCCGAGAGGTGTTCCAGATGAGTATAAATTGGTTGACCAGGTGGCGTCGGGATTTGAGAATATTCCAATTTTATCTGCGTTGTTCCCTGTCACCCCAAATAAAAACATAGATCGGATTAATTACATACATTATAATGTTCAGAGACTGGCTAACCTCACTCGGGATGCTGTTGCAGGTCTTTCAGAGCAGCTGGCGGCCACCTCGCTGATGGCAGTTCAGAACAGGATGGCACTCGATATGCTCCTGGCTGAAAAAGGTGGTGTCTGCTCTATGTTTGGTGATCAATGTTGCATCTTTATTCCTAATAACACAGCCCCGGATGGTTCAGTAACTCGGGCGCTAGAAGGCCTGAGGACTTTGTCAGAAGAGTTGAAGGAAAATTCGGGCATTGATAATCCTCTGGGAAAATGGTTAGATAGAATGTTTGGAAAATGGAAAGTGATTATTGTATCTGTATTAATCTCATTAATTTCAGCTGTAACTAGTTTAGTTTTGTGTGGTTGTTGTATTCCGTGTATTCGCTCATTATGTAATCGACTTATTGTTACTGCATTAGAAGGTAAACAACCCCCACCCTACCAAATGGCTCAATTTCAGAAGGAGAGGGCGCCATTGATGGAGGATTTGGAAGAGGAGGCAGTTGTTAAGGTGTTCTGAGGTGGTTTATGGTTGGCCTAGTGGAGGCTAGGCCAAAAGGGGGACTGTTGTGATTCTATATTTAGTTTAATGCATTATAGCAGTGAGAGTTAGTATATTAGCAAATATTGTATGTATGTGTTAGAAGTATTACAGTTAGTTAAATGTTTAAATGTAATGAATGTCAATACATGTAGTCCTCTTATAATCATTTGCCCATTCTTATCAGTACCATTCAGAACCTCGGAGTAAAGACAGATACTGTTTGACTGATTAAGCCTCAGGAACAGTGACTTGGGGTGATCAAAGTGGGGGTGAACACAGAAACTGCATTTGTTACCCCCCATAAAGTTTGTGACCCTTTCAGGCACGGGAACACAAACTTTTCACCTCAGGGTTTTATGGCAGGAAAGTTTTCAGCAGACCAGATCGAGAGGAGGATGGACTATTTGGCTCCCGGCCAAATAAGGACTTGTTTCCTGCCACAGATTAGCCTAAAATGGGGAAGGCTACACCACCGGACAGCCAATAGGAGGACGACATGGAAGAAGACATCTACATATTTTATTACTGTTTGTTTCTGTATTTAAGATGGCGTAAGGGACAGATAGATCAGACTTGGCATCTGATAACACATTGTTGTTAGGGCCAAGCCTCCGGAGCTCTGTACCAAGTATCTTGTTTTTTCTGTTACTAAAACTTCTTAAGATTTCATTTGTCTACTATTCTCTTCATTCAACGAACACGCGGTTTGGTAGCATGAGATTGGATAAAAGAACCAAACCAACATAGAGTTAAACAAGATTTACTTGCTGATGTTACCGTTTTTTTTGGTTCAGCCAACTCCATTTCTAAGTCTTTCAGGAAACTGACCAAACACTATACTCATGGCTGGCAAATCAAGTAGCCACTGGTTTTCAACACCTCATCAATAGCAATGAAAACATCATCAAAGCGGTGAAATCAGAGGCGCGGGCCCTTTTAACTGTTAGCCATTTACTCTTCAGACTCACATTATTGAACATAATATTGCTTGCAAAACATACACACGAGATTTATTTACACCTGCCAGACAAGAGATTCTAGATCTTCGCCTACAAAAGACGCCTACAAGAGAAATGAACTCTTTTTCCTATGGAGGAATGACCTCCAAATTTCCTCGACAGGGTATGATCCCAGGGGGAAGACTATCGCTGCTTTGAGCGGAGTCGAGGCAGCTTTGAGCGGAGTCGAGGTCGGCATCAGGCGAGGTTGGCCGACTGGCAGATGAGGAATCCTCCATCATGTCTGCGGTTTCTATCCTCGATGGGATGGTGGTGGTTGCTCGCGATCCACCCCAGATTTCTTTGCAGCGTTCGAAGAAAATTAGGACCACGCGTCCGTGACCATGCCCGGAGTCCACAGCGTGTCTATATTTATTCCGGACTCCTTTGAGTTTCGCGGACAGTTGTGTTTGGGAGATGTTTTTAGGGTCCTGAGGGAAATCCTTTCCCACAGCCAGAGGGATACTGCTGGCGAAAAGACAACATAATGTCAGCATATTTGCTGTGGCAGGATTCCCAGTCGACATTCTCCTGGTATTTAGAAGATTTGTAATCCAGTTTGACGCGTAGTAGTAATTCCACCTCGTCGTCGGTCCACGCAAGAGACTGTTTTTTTCCCCCCTCCACTCGCCATGGTTTCTTTTTCGTGTTTGGCGTGCAGCGGAAATGGGCTTATTTTTATATTCTGGGTCCGTTGGCTGTGTCAGCGTCTGTTAACAGCGCCACGTTTCGGTGTGGCATACGCATTACATCATTTTCACCCACCGTTCCCTTTTCATCTGCCAGCATATGGACGCGACTTTTTTCGACCCGGGAAAGAAAAAACCCGGTAATGTTCCTGTGTGGACAGGGCCTCAGACATCACCTCTCAGCCACATACAAAGCAGCCTTGAGGCCTCTCCCCAGAAGATTTCACCACTGTTCACACCTTCCCTCAAAGGACTCACATGAAGGCTGGTCAGAAGTAGGAGGTACACAATAGCGGGTCGTCGGGTTAACAATGGCTATAAGGCCCACCCTATTGGCCTTGAACAAGTTGTTGGTAACCAACACCGATTGTTGAAATCAACACCTTGCCAATAGTACCATCAGCCTGAGCCACCTCCCACACCTTTGGGTGGTCAAATACCTGGGACTCTCCAATCGTTTTTTTTTATAACTGAAGAATCCTCTTGGATCAGAGGCGAGACATCTTCAAGATCACAAAACAAGTCCAGTTGCCCCAACTCAACCCTTCTACCTCAAAATGACCTGGATGACTGAGAACCTTCGCAGACAAAAAAAAAAACAAAAACAGAATGCATGCTTCCAGCTCTTTCCAGCCCCAGCCGTTCCTCCCCTGTAACTTTTTTAACTGTGATACCTGCATAAATAACTTCAAACAGCTCTGAACAAAGAAAATCTGCCTGAACAGCCTCAGAAAACAGTAATGACAAAGACCAAAAAAACAAAAACCCCATAATCCTATGATGCATGCTTTTGTTTGTTTGTTTCAGTTCACTCTCCAGCTTAAAGATATAGTTGATGTGATTTGTGCACAAAGGATTTCTGTGTCACAGATAGCATATCTTAACATTATAATCCAAGAATATTTGGAATCAAGGAAATGCTTGTTCCTGTAATGTTCATTAAAAACAAAGCATCATTATTTGCGACACTATTCAGCACTAATTTTGAAGTTTGGCCCCCTGATACGAATGTGGACGATGCGATTTGAAAGTAAGCACGGCTACTTTGAGACGTGCCAGGCATCTGAAAAACTTTCAAAATGTCTGCCTTACTGTGTCAGAGCGACGTCAGATGTTTCAGGCATATGTTTCAGTGGGGCCAGGAAACAGTCAGCCTTTACAGCAAGACACTTAAACAAGCAGTGAGTGAGTTTGCCTCCTCAGAAAACACTAGTGTTTCCACAGACACAGGAACATATTAAAAGTGCTTCTCATTATTTTAATTGAAATTGATACAGGGGTGTATTCCGTGATGGATATACATAAAGCTAACCATCATTCTGCGTACCATCTGTAATTTAATGTCCTCCATTGTGAACGGGCACCAGGTGATTCCACTGAAGCGCATCATCTTCTACAGATAAGCATGATCTTGGCCACTGGTGGGGAGAACACAAAACATTTCCTATTGAATGTTATATTTTGTCTTTGTTCAAAAAAAAAAAATGACAGACTTGAAGCTTACATTTGTGCCATCAATGAGGTCTTACCGGATCTAACGGAGGTATCAAAAGATATTTTGGAGGAGAAAACGGCCGAGCTCTTGTCTAAGAAGGGAAATGGTCCACATCGTTGTTTCTGATATGATGCACAGAAGTTATTCAGGGGGTAAGAGAAATTTAACAGATATTGCCAAAAAGATGGTGGCAAAGTATCCAAAATCTTTGCAAGACATTATAGAGGGAGATGTCATAGGTCTAGTTAACCGCTCTCTTGTGAAACTGCAAAATAGAATAGAGAACATGAAGAGATCTTCACAACACCAAAAATAAGAAAAAAAAAAGACTCGCACAGAAGGTTCTGACACAGATGAAGTCTCAACAAAGAGTAGCAATCCAGCACACATATGGGTGCATCAAGGGGGATGTAAAAATGTCAGCCCCTTGGAGAGACCCTGGAAAGCCAGCAAGAGAAACTGAGGTGGATCTCTCAGCAAGCTAATGCAAATCTGGAGGAGGTCAAACAATTAATGACGGCAACATTCTACACACAGCATAACCAAGTCAGCCTGGGGCAAAAATATTAAAGACCTCCTGAGAGGCTGGCCCTCTTGGTTTAGTGAACTTGGCATGGGTGTGCACTTCAAAGAGCTCACAGGAATAGCACTTTAAGAAACTTTCATACAGAATGTGGCCCTGAAGGGGAAGCGTCTCCTGAACTACAGTACAGTTTGTATGCTTCTTGTAACACTTCTTGCAGACTGCAACCAAGGTGAAAATGTTGAGGTGCTGAGCTGAGCGGCTGTTCTGAAGATGTGAAAGAAATGGTCCTGCTGCTGATGGCCTAGTTTGACAAAAGGGAAGTCAAGTCAAGGGTGATGTTTCAGACGAACAAGCTCCCCTTAATCCCTACCATTATTGGCTGTGGTAAGTGGATTTTTTTTGTGTGCGTTTCTTTTAATGTATGGATGAATTCTGCTTGTTTTTGTTCTTGTAAATCAATGGGTTGGTTTATGGGACATTGCTCAATCAAAACTAATCCTAACTAATACCGAGGTCACAAAATGACACAATTAAACGTACTGATTAATATATTTACAGGTCCAGTGTATGCTGTGTGACACAAGGCTGTCATACAGCAACACCTCATCCATGCTGAGGCACTTAAGGGCCAAGCATGGAGAAGGCACTGATCTGGCACCCGAGAACAGACAGCAGCCAGCTGTTGCCATTAACCCTGGTAAGTCTATGCGTGGCAGTTGCATAGGATCACTTATGTTGAGTTTTTTTTTTCTATATTGCCCTGTGATACATAGCATGTTTATGTAACCTAATCCATTGTCTTGTATACATATATTTATCAAGTAACAGAAAGGCAGACCTTGATAATGTGGTTGTCAACTTCATTATTAAGGACTCTCAGCCGCTCTCTGTGGTGGAGGATGTTGGATTCAAAGAGCTTGTGGCAAAACTGGACCCCACATACACGTTCCCAACAAGGAAGGCTGTAAAAAAAAAAAAAAAAAAACATGGTGCTAGCCAAGTATGAGAAGGAGAGGTAGAAGGCCAAAGCTGAGATCCAGGGAATTGAGACTGTGAGCCTCACAGCAGATATGTGGACCTCCATAAACATGGATGCATATCTGGCTGTCACCTGCCAATACATCAGTAAGAATAACCAGTTGGCTACTCTTCTTCTGGGGGCTAAGCCATGTTCAAGGACCCACACAGCAGCCCATATTGCAGCAGAAATTGCAACGCTGATGGCAGAGTGGGGCCTCAGTAGCAAAATGCGATGCATTGTCACTGATTCAGCCAGCAATATATGAATGCAGCAGCCAACTCCCTCAACTTAAGACATTGCAAATGCATTGCACACTGTCTGAACCTGATTGTAAAAAATGTAATTGAAACTACTCCTGGCCTTGAGGAAATAAGCTATGAGCAGGAGAATTGTTTCATATTTCAAGAGCAGCACAAATGCAACGGAAAGGCTCAGCCAAATGCAGCAGCAATTGGGCCGCGGTGTGAAGAAGCTCAAATTAGAGGTGGACACACGATGGAATAGCACCTTTGAAACAAGTGGCGAAGCTTCAACAAAGCCTCGACCAGCCATCACTACATGCAGGCAGGCAGGCAGGCAGCACAGGACCCACTGGAAGGTCATAACAAAGTTAGCCGATAATCTGGCAACGAGTGAGTGTGGGACCAGGGCTTATATGCAGCAGTGATGGCAGAGAGAAAGCAGGTGTGTAAATCAGGTGGGAACGTGCCTCAGCTGCGCGCCAGCCAAGGGCATACTGAACCCAGCAGGCAAGACTGACAGGCGTGTGACACAATGGGCTTTAAACTAAGACAAGTAAAATAAATGTAAAAAAAATCTGAGTCTTGTGAATCTTAAGCCTCCTTTTAAAAACATCAACAGTCTCTGCAGTCCTGATTCCCACCGGCATGCTGTTCCAAAGTCTTGGACCGTAGTGGCTGAACGCAGCCTCTCCATGGGTTCTGGTCTGAACAATTAAAAGGCCAGTTCCAGAGGACCTCAGGATCAGCGAGGGCTGATATGATAAAAGCAGATGGGATAAATAAGATGGTCCAAGACCGTTAAGACACTTAAAAACTAATAAAAAACATCTTACAATCGATCCTGAATCACACAGGGAGCCAATGCAGTCATTTTTAAACTGGAGTAATGTGATCCCACTCCCTAGTCCTAGTCAGTACACGAGCGGCTGAGTTGGGTCATCAGGAGACACAGCAATGTAAAGCTGTGTGTTGTCAGCATAAGAGTGGAAGGTGATGCCGTGTCTCCTGATGACGTCCCCAAGGGGAAGCATGCAAAGATCAAAAAGTACTGGACCTAAAATTGACCCTTGGGGCACCCCACACTTAATTGTATGTTTTCCGGAGGAACGTGCATCCAGACTTACAAAGAAATAGCGATCTGTGAGATAAGAACAAAACCAATTAAAAACAGCACCAAAGAAGGCCACCTGGTTTCTGAGTCTGTTTAATAAAATGTGGTGATCTCCTGTATCAACGGCAGCAGTTTTACAAGCTTTACAAGGAATGTCTCCGTACTGTGGTTCATCCTAAAACCAGACTGATATTTCTCTAAAACGTTGTTTGTATTTGTACTTAAAAAAATAATTTCATTGGTTAAAAACTCTTTTTTCTAAAAAAAAGTTGGATACAGGTCTGTTTGATTTTAAAATCTCAGGTTTAAGTCTCCACAGGCATAAGAGCTATGGTTTAACTGTTTTTGTTAAAAGTGGAGCCACAGAATCTAAAGTGGATTTAGATTCAGTCAGACCTACGTTGAATTTGCTAGGGAAAAGGGAACCTTGTTTGACAAGTGGTGTTCATCATGTAAAGCGTTTATGTTGATTATAAATCACTTTGGGAAACAATACTGATAGAAGAGTTTAAAAGGTGTCTGTCCGATCGTGTGGTTGTGTCCCTAAATGAACAAAAGGTTTCCACTCTCTCTTGTGCTGCTATATTAGCTGACGAATATGTGCTCACGCATAAAACCACCTTCGGACCTCAGTCCGTTAGTATTAGTGCAGAAAGAAAAAGCAATGCTCCACCTCCGACTCACAATGCTCCTCAAAAGGAGGAGAGGGCATGTTTTTATTGCCATAACACAGGACATGTGATTGCAAATTGTCTTACTTTGAAACATAAAGAACGAACGAAGACAAGGCTATCGTTCCCACCGAAGGGAATCGGTTTAGTAAAAGAAGAAAGAAAAAGACATGTACACAATGATTATCGCAGCTGTGATGTTGATGAATGCTTCAATCCATTTTTGTTCGACGGACTGGTTTCTCTCTCTGGGGAACCTGAAAACAAGCAAGTAATTTGTATCCTACGAGATACAGCATGCTCACAATCAGTTATTCTTGCTTCAGTTCTGCCATTTTCCGATCAGTCAGCATGCGGGTATAGCTCACTACTCCGTGGGGTGGAAATGGGGTACTTGCTCAGACCTGTCCATCGAATTCATATCGAGTCTGAACTAGTAACGGGTTTCTTCGATGTGTCCGTCTGCCCGGAGTTGCCGATCAAGGGTGTTGGATGTTTAATGGGTAACGACATTGCGGGAGGGAAAGTGACTCCATCCTTGGGGGTGTTAAGCCCTCCTCAGCGCCACGATTCCTCTCAGCTGAATAGCGAAAACCCCGGCTCGTACCCAGCATGTATCGTCACTCGGGCTCAGGCGGCCAATAAAAACAAACATTCCACCACGCCTGATAGTGAAACAAACCTCTGTGATTCTATGTTAATGACAACTTTTTCAGAACAACCATAGGTATTGACAGCTGACGCACGGGGCGACAACGACGTTAAGACAGCCGTCCTCCTTCCTGATGAAGCCGTTGGAAACGGAGCGTCACCTCCAATGAGCCGGGCTCAACTGTGCGAAGCGCAGAGAGCCCATCCGACATTACAGGGCTGCTTCAAAAAACTGGTGAATGACGGTAAGGCAAGCGGTAACACGATCGCGCATTATCTTGACAATGAACTCCTGATGCGCCGATGGTCCCCCTCTGTATCCGCTGATCAGGAATGGAGTTATGTGCACCAAATAGTTGCGCCGGTTGGTTATCGGCAGCACGTCCTGGCGATGGCACACGATAGTGAATGGTCAGGACATTTAGGAGTTAATAAAACGTATCACACGATTCTAAAACATTTTTTCTGGCCTGGACTCAAAGCCTATGTAATAAAACACTGTCAAAGCTGCCACGTTTGTCAACTTACTGGTAAACCAAATCAGGTTATCCCGCCGGCACCTTTGCATCCAATTCCAGTCACGGGTGTACCCTTTGAGAGAGCAATCATAGACTGCGTCGGTCCGTTGCCAAAAACGAAAAGCGTGAACGAATATTTATTAACAATTATGTGTACTGCTACCCGGTTCCCTGAGGCAATTCCGCTGCGCAAAATCACCGCTAGTTCGATAATAAAGGCTCTCACGAAGTTCTTTTCTACTTTCGGTTTACCCCGCATAGTCCAAACCGACCAAGGGACAAATTTTCAATCAAAATTATTTAAGCAAGTACTACAATCGTTAGGAGTAAAACACGCAGTATCTAGCGCGTATCACCCAGAATCTCAGGGCGTTCTGGAACGATGGCACCAAACATTGAAGTCGTTGCTCCGTAAGTACTGTTTGGAGAAACAAAAAGGGTGGGATGATGGCGTTCCTTTCGTCCTATTCGCCGCTCGCGAAGCTGTGCAGGAATCACTAGGATTCAGCCCTGCACAGCTTGTTTTTGCCCACACTCCCCGAGGCCCGTTGCAAGCCCTACGAGAAACATTAATTGTCGATTCCAAGCCAGAGACCAACCTCCTGAACTACATCAGCAAATTCCGCGAGCGTCTCCATAGCGCAAACGCACTCGCTCAAAAAGCCATAGGCACTTCGCAGTGCATAATGAAAAGAAAGTTCGATCTGCGCGCGGTGTCGCAAAACTTTAAAATAGGAGATAAGGTCCTTGCCTTATTGCCGGTGCTAGGATCAACTCTATCAGCTAAATTTGCGGGGCCCTATGAAGTCTGTGACCAAATCAGTGAAACTGATTACGTGATTAGCACCCCAGAGCGGCAGAAAAAAACGCGTGTCTGTCATGTTAATATGTTAAAGGATTATAATACTTGCGACTCCACGCCTATAGGAACTGCACTGGTGGTGGCCCCCGCAGTAGTTTCCGCACGCGATGATGACGTCACGCACCGATCGCTAGATTCCCAGTCAGCCCGTTTGCCGAATTCGGAAATGTTACGCGTCCTCCCCTCTCGATTAGAACATATACCAGCACCCCATCGTCAATCCTTACTTACCTTGGTGGCTAGATTTCTGAAGTTCTTTGGGGACACTCCATCCAAAACCACTCTGATTAATCACGACATTGACGTCAACGGCGCTCGGCCAATTAAACAGCATGCATACCGAGTAAACTCTGTTAAACGCGCACTCCTGAAACAGGAAGCAGAGTATTTATTAAAACATGGTTTTGCCCGACCGAGCTCAAGCCCTTGGAGTTCTCCGTGTCTGGTCCCTTTAAAACCAGACGGAACGCCTAGGTTTCTTACAGACTATCGAAAAGTCAATGCCGTAACGGTTCCCGACTCGTACCCACTGCCGTGTATGGACGACTGCATAGATAATGTAGGAAATGCAAAAGTCATGAGTAAGTTGGATCTCTTAAAGGGATACTGGCAAGTACCGTTGACCGACAGAGCGTCGAAAATTTCTGCATTCACTACTCCCGACTACTTTTTAGAGTACACAGTGATGGCATTCGGCATGTGTAATGCCCCCGCCACGTTTCAGCGACTCGTTAACTGCGTACTATCTGGGGTGAAACATTGTACTGCTTATTTAGACGACATCGTCATATCAGATTTCAGATTTCTTTATTTGCCATTGTGTAAACACGTAGGAATTTGTTTTGGCAATGCATGTGTGCATTTCAGTTCTTTTCACATATATATCAACTAACAAACATACAACACAGTGCAATGCGGAAGTAAACAAAGACCATATATATATATATATATATATATATATATATATATATATATATATATATATATATATATATATATATATATATATATGGATAAAGTGCATGTTGGGATTAGTTAGTGCAAGGTATTTATGTACTGCTGGTGGTGAGTGCTGGTGTCACTGGTGTCACTGGAGGGGCAGAGGGAGGGAAGCCAGAGTCATTGAGCAGCCTGGTGGCTGAGGGGAAGAAGCTCAGTTTATGGCGAGTTGTAGTGGCCTTCAGCAGCCGCATCCTTCTCCCAGAGGGGAGCAAGGTGAGGAGTCCGTGACCAGGGTGGGAGGGGTCGGCCATGATCTTCCTCGCAGTCTTCTTCCTGATGCTGCTGCTTCAGTTCACATTTGTTCAGAATGAATGACTTATTTTAAACTTGTTTTAGCTCCTGTAGAATCACCACATCAGTTCATAGTGTTTGAGTCAAGAGGGAAACTTGCTGCTGGAGTTGCAGTGCACAAGTTAGTTTTAAATAAAGGATTTGACTGTTTGTGTTGCAGAAGAAAAAACACTTGGTGCTTCTAGAACAGACAACTTGACAAGTAATTTCAAAATAAAAGCCTAAACTTTATCTTGTTGGGTGTCTCATGTAATTTAGTATTAATGAAGAATCAAAACTTCAGTCACAGGAAAAATGTGTTCAAGACTAAAAAAACTATCATCCAAACTGTCCAACTGAGCAGTCAAACCCAAACTTCCCCACAGGAGGAGCAGGAGCAGGGGCAGTGTGTTGGTGGCTGTGAGGAGCAGGACGTCCTGACTGACCCAGTGTCCACCAGCTCATACTGGGACCAGTGTGCTCCATCAGCACTGCAACCTGCCAGTCACACTAAGACTGCTAACCGTAAGACTGTCCACCTGCACCTCCTTCACTTCTCCCTCTGAGATCATGTCAGGACCTCCAGTGAGAAGATTCACTGACAGACATTTAGAGCAAACAGTCATACAGTCACATAGCAGCAGCAGCTTCATCAAAGCAGCTTCAAGTTGTGGACAGAAAATGATGCTCACACTGTCACCCTGATGTCTTCTTCTCCAACCTTTTCTCTGCTCCAGAGGTTGATGATGGTCTGCAGGAGCTTCTACAGCAGCAGAAGATCAGTCTGGAGAGGAGATGTGAACGTGTGACTGAAGGTGAAGAAGCAGGAAGTCAAACCCTCCTCAACAGCATCTACACTGAGCTCTACATCACTGAGGGACTGAGTGAAGACGTCAACAGACACCATGAGGTCAGACAGCTTGAGACCAAGAAGACCAAGAAGAGCCTCCACGACCGTCCAATCAGGTGCAGCCAGATCTTTGAAGCCTCACCTGAGCAGCAGGGACTCAGAGTCAGAGTGGTGCTGACCAACGGCGTCGCTGGGGTTGGAAAAACCTTCTCAGTGCAGAAGTTCACTCTGGACTGGGCCCAGGGCCTGGAGAATCAGGACCTTCAGCTGGTGGTTCCTCTCTCATTCAGAGAGCTAAACTTGGTCAAAGATCAGCGCTACAGTCTTCTGGAGCTCCTCCATGTTTTCCATCCAACGTTAGAGAAGCTCACAGCAGAGCAGCTGCATGTCTGCAAACTTCTCTTCATCTTGGACGGCCTGGATGAAAGCAGACTGGCTCTGGACTTTGAGAAGAACCAGGTGGTGACTGACGTCACTCAGAAGAAGTCAGTCAGCGTCCTGCTAACAAACCTGATCAGAGGAGATCTGCTTCCCTCAGCTCTGCTGTGGATAACTTCCAGACCTGCAGCAGCCAATCAGATCCCTCCGTCATGTGTGGACAGGCTGACAGAAGTACGAGGCTTCACCGATGACCAGAAAGAGGAGTATTTCAGGAGGAGGTTCAGAGATAGAGAAGATGTGTCCAGCAGGATCATCTCCCACATCAAGGCCTCCAGGAGCCTCCACATCATGTGTCAGATCCCGGTCTTCTGCTGGATCACTGCCACAGTTCTGGAGAGCATGTTGACAGAGAGTAGGTGGAGGAGAGAGAGAGGAGAGCTGCCCAAGACTCTGACTGACATGTACTCACACTTTCTCTCCCTCCACTAGTGCTAAGCTGCAGCACGCTTGGTCCCATCATCCATTGGTACCCATCAGCTGCTTCAGGGGTCCCACGAGTCAATATAGCTGGATCTATTACTTCTGGGGTCCACTACCGGGTTCAGGTGTTGCCTCTGGAACAGGCACCAGACACCTTATGACCACAGCTATGAGCAGCTGTGTTGACAATAGAGATGGAGAACATGGTCCATTGGGACTCTGTGTCTCCAACCTCTCCCGGGATCTGGGGGAAGCTCTTCAGTTGAAGACCGCACTGACAGAGGGCTCCACCGGGCGTTCCCAACAGATCCTCACCATACGCTTCTCTCTTTCGGGTCTCCTCCCCCACCAGCGTATCCAACTCACACCAGCCCCTCTCTTCACCCAAGGGGCCAGAGTGAGTTGCAGGGTGAACAACAAAGCAAATCATATATAGTTCAGGAGGAGAGGAAAAAGTGATAGAAGCTCTACCTGCACAAAGCCACAATCCCTTTAACGGGAAGAACAGAAAGAAGACCACTGTCAGATGCCATCAGGAGATCATTACTCACCTTTAGCAGTGCAGTCTCAGTGCTGTGATTATTCCTTGTGTCCAGTTTAGGTTTTTTAATAAGGGGGTTGTAGTAATCCGGGAAGAAAAACACTGAGACCGAGGCAGGTTGACAGTTTACTCCAAACTGGAGAGCACACCACAGGGGTTAATTAAAGCTACTAGTTGTTGAGATGTTCAAAGCTGTTCAGTTTGACCAGTTTAGACTTGGCTTCACTGTCACTGTGACAGTTAGCAGCTTATTTCTCACTTGTTTTTGTGAGTTCATTTTTAAAATCCTACAAAATGTTTTGTTTTAAATACTCCTGAAGCAAAATATTTTATTTTTATTTTTAGAATTGAGTGTCCTAACCAATAACTTGGAGCCTCTAGAAATGACACAGAATTCCCAACATTTCGTTTGACTGATTTTCACTCTCCATCATTTCTTCTTTATTCAGGTTGTGGGACTGCAAGTTGTCAGAGCTCAGCTGTGATTGGCTGCTCTCAGCTCTGAAGTCCAACCCCTCCCACCTCATAGAGGTGGTCCTGGGTGAGAACCAGCTGCAGGATTCATCAGTGAAGGAGCTGAGTGGTTTCCTGCAGAGTCCAGACTGTAAACTGGAGGTTCTCAGGTCAGTTCACCCTCTTCACTCTACTGCTGCTGCAGTTATTGTTGTCATGACTTTGAATTGAGTTTGTTTAAATTCTTTTTACAGACACTTTGTTTCCATTAGAAATGTGTAAACTGGTTTTACTGTAAATCACACACACACACACACACACACACACACACACACACACACACACACACACACACACACAAACCTATGATTTTCACTCTCCATCATTTCTTCTTTATTCAGGTTGAAGAGCTGCAGTTTGTCAGAGCTCAGCTGTGATTGGCTGCTCTCAGCTCTGAAGTCCAACCCCTCCCACCTCAGACACCTGGACCTTAGTGAGAACCAGCTGCAGGATTCATCAGTGAAGGAGCTGAGTGGTTTTCTGCAGAGTCCAGACTGTAACCTGGAGGTTCTGAGGTCAGTTCACAGTTGATTAATTGTCATGGGACTAAACAGGTTTGATGGAAAATATTTGATTGTAGTGATGAATCATTCGGCTGTTATTACATATTGTTGTTGGTGTTTTGTTTTCCAAAAAAGGTCTCATCAGTTTCACCCTCTGATCACATTAGAGCCATCTGAACTGTAATCACATCCCAGACATCATTAGACTGACAAAACCATTTCAGCTGCATTTATATGAAGGAAATAAATATTCCAGTGAGAAAACAAAATCACATTCAGACAAATGTGCTGTGTCTCAATTCAGGGTCTGCATCCTTGAAGTACGCATTTTGAAAGGAAGTTGCGTCATAGCACTGCGCGAAGGCTTGTCCCAATTCCCAAAGGTGCGTAGGACGCTCAAAATGCGTACTCGGAAATACGCACTCGTTTTAGCCGATTCCAAGGATGCACCGCTACTATCCTTTGCATACTTGTGTATCCCATGATGCTTTGCGTGCTGCTACAAAGCATCGTAGGATCCTGGAAAGTCAGCTGAAATCAGCGGCATGTACTGGTAAAGACACAACATATAAATCTAAATATTGAAGTTTCACATAAAGTATCCAGTTTTTAACGTAGGATTTTATTTATTTGATCATCCAACGGCATTGTTAGATGGCGAACCAATGGTTAGCTTGATACTATAAAAACGTCACTTCCGGGGTTGGCCAGCCGGAGGGAACGGCGGTGACGAAACGAGGAAATACGCCGAAGGCTAGACCGTCCCGAGTGGTTACCGGGGAGGCGGGGTTTGGTCCGTCCTTCTAGGCCGGGTACTCGAAGAACGCTTCCTTCAGACGGAGGACACTCGGTCTGAAGGGTGCAGACCCTGAATTGAGACACAGCATTAGTCTCTCACCCCCTCTTTCCTCTCTCTCTCTCTTCACTCTCTCTCTCTTTCTCTCTCTCTCTCTCTCTCCTACATACACACGCACACACACACACACACACACACACACTTCTTTGATTTTCACTCTCCATCATTTCTTCTTTATTCAGATTGAGGGGCTGCAGGTTCTCAGGGCTCAGCTGTGATTGGCTGCTCTCAGCTATGACGTCCAACCCCTCCCACCTCAGAGAGCTGGACCTTAGTCAGAACAACCTGCAGGATTCAACAGTGAAGGAGCTGAGTGGTTTCCTGCAGAGTCCAGATTGTAAACTGGAGGTTCTGAGGTCAGTTCACCCTCTTCACTCTACAACTTCTGCAGTTATTGTTACTATAATGACAATTTACAGACACTTTGTTTCCAATAGAAATGTGTAGACTGGTTTTACTGTAAATCACACACACACACACACACACACACACACACACACACACACCTGTGATTTTCCCTCTCCATCATTTCTTCTTTATCTCTCAGCTGTGATTGGCTGCTCTCAGCTCTGAAGTCCAACCCCTCCCACCTCAGAGAGCTGGAGCTGAGTCAGAACCAGCTGCAGGATTCAACAGTGAAGGAGCTGAGTGGTTTCCTGCAGAGTCCAGACTGTAAACTGGAGGTTCTGAGGTCAGTTCACCCTCTTCACTCTACAACTTCTGCAGTTATTGTTGTCATGACTTTGAATTGAGTTTGTTGAAATTCACTTTACAGACACTTTGTTTCCATTAGAAATGTGTAAACTGTTTTTACTGTAAATCACACACACACACACACACACACACACACCTGTGAATTTCACTCTCCATCATTTGTTCTTTATTCAGGTTGATTTACTGCAGTTTGTCAGAGCTCAGCTGTGATTGGCTGCTCTCAGCTCTGAAGTCCAACCCCTCCCACCTCAGAGTGCTGGACCTGGGTGGGAACCAGCTGCAGGATTCATCAGTGCAGGTGCTGAGTGGTTTCCTGCAGAGTCCAGACTGTGAACTGGAGACTCTGAGGTCAGTTCACCCTCTTCACGCTACAACTTCTGCAGTTATTGTTGTCATGACTTTGCATTGATTGGCGGATAATGCGGCAGAAGAAGTAAGACTTTGAATTGAGTTTGTTCAAATTCACTTTGTTTCCATTAGAAATGTGTAAAGCTGGATTTAAATTACATACAGGTTGTGCTGAACTGCGGTGTGTGTTTGGTACCTGGCTTTTAATTAAGTTCTGGAATTACGCGGCTCAAAGATTGAATCTAAAGTTTTACTATGACTGCGATAATCGCTGGCTGACATGACTCCAAAAAAAGACTCAATCCAAGCCTCACTCGACTTCATCTCCAAAGCGATCGCTGCGATCAAAAACAGGTGACCATCAAGGAATTGGTGGCAGAGGTAAAAGCATTGAGACTTGAGAACGAAAAGAAAGGCAAGCAGATTGCCTACCTGGAATATCGAGTGGCTGAGCTTGAGCAATATACCAGAATCCACAATGTCATCATCACCGGGCTCCAGGTGAAACCCCGGTCATACGCGCGAGCGATGAACAACGAAGATGTCGCTGGGGAGCTGGAGTTGGACGGCGGGTCAACGGAGCTGCAGGTTGCGACTTTTTTCCAGTCTCCGGGAATCGACTTGAAGTGCGACAACATCGAGGTCTGTCACCCGCCACCCCGGAGGAAACCAGGCGTCATTCCACCCATCGTGATGAGATTTGTGAATAGGAAGCATAAAATCGAACTACTGAAACAGGGAAAAAAGCTGAAGGGGTCGAACGTCTATGTTAATGAGCATCTGACCAAGCAAAACGCGGATATAGCCAAAAAAAGCACGACTCCTGAAGAAACAGAAGAAAATACAACACACCTGGACTTCAAGCTGTAAAGTTTTTTATCAAGCTTAATGGATCACCAGAAGAGGCGAAAGTCCTTGTTATCAAGAATATCGATGAACTGGAGGAGTATGAGTGAAGACGTCACAGACAGGATGGGGGATTTCAGTGTATAAGGGCAGTTATGGCGAGGACAGTAACGGTATATGCACCTACACATATCCATGATAGATACTGATCAACGTTGTCCATCTATGCCCATAGACAAAACCCACGCGCTTCAGAGGTTTAATGAAACGGGCCAGGAGCTTAAGACATTTGAATACACTGACCACAAATCACAGGATTTGGAACAGATTGACCCGGATAATAATTTCTTCTCTACCGTCAATAATGACTGTTATTATAACACTGACGAACAATATGATTGTGATTTTAAGGCAGATGGAAAATTTTCTATTATTCACTTCAACTGTAGAAGCTTGAATGCCAACTTCATTCTCATAAAGGATTATTTGCAAACATTTTCACATTCATTTAGTGTTATAGCAATATCTGAAACATGGATGAACAATGTTAAAGGTACAGACTTTGAACTGGAGGGTTATGAGTTTAGTTTTGTAAATAGGCAAAATAAAGGTGGAGGTGGGGTAGCCATTTATGTGGGAAAAACTCTGATTTTTTAAGGTTCTAGAAAAAATTACAACTGTGATCGACAATGTGCTGGAATGCATCACAGTTGAAATTTGGAGGGAAAAGCATAAACATATAATGGTCAGCTGTATTTACAGAGCCCCAGACTCTAACATTGAAATCTTTTGTGACTGGATGGAGGAAATGCACTCACTTATGAATAACAAATTAATTTTTATTTGTGGAGACTTTAATATTGATTTACTAAATCCGAACAAACATAAAGTGACAGATAAATTCATCAATACCATGTACAGTATGACTTTATGCCCGAAAATTACAAGACCTAGTAGAACTACCTCACAACTGTGCCACCCTTATTGATAATATATTTACGAACGAAATAGAAAATAAGGTTGTGAGTGGTCTACTAATAAATGATATCGGTGACCATTTACCAGTTTTTGCAGTTTATGATCAGAATTATGGGGGGGAAAAAAGATAGGAAATACAGTAGGCTTAGTCAGACGAGTCAGGTCTGTGGATGCTATTAATGCATTTAGGGATGATTTGTTGGTGTATAACTGGAATGAAGTATATTCATTATGTGACATGAATATTGCTTACGAGAAATTCTTGAGCATCTTCTTATCATTGTATAATAAGAATTGTCCAGTTGTTCATTATAGTAGAAGAATTAAGTATGCGGAGTGACCATGGATTTCTAGGGGTTTACAAAACGCTTGCAAAAAGAAAAATGTACTGCATAAAGTTTATATTAAAGAAAAAACTAAAGAAGCTGAGGTACAAAAAACATAAAGATAAGTTAACTACCATAATAAGAGCATGTAAGAAGGAAAATTACAAGAAGGTATTAGACTCTAACAGAAACAATATCAGGGGAATATGGAAGACAATGAATAACATCATCAAACAGGGGTCTAAACATACAGGGTATCCTGGGTATTTTCTCGACAATAATAATAAAGAAGAACACAACATGGATGTTGTGGTTGAGCAATTTAATAATTATTTTTGTGAATGTCGGGCCAGACCTAGCGACACGAATCCCGGACCCAGGACTTGAAGATGTAAACCTTGATTGCCTAATAAAGAGAAATCCGCATTCAATGTTCCTCACTGCAGTGGGTGAAGATGACATTATAGAGATTGTTATGAGTTGTGAAAACAAAACATCTACTGATTGTGATAGAATTGGTATGACTGTACTGAAAAAGGTTATTGATGGAATATTAAAGCCACCCACTCATATGTAATTTATCATTTCAATCTGGTACCTTCCCTGACAGAATGAAAATAGCTAAGGTCATACCCTTGCACAAAGTGGGGAGCAAACAATATTTAACTACAGACCTGTCTCACTACTGTCACAATTTTCTAAGATTCTAGAGAAGCTCTAATCAATAAACGGCTAGACACATTCATTGATAAATATAAGATACTTGGAGAAAGTCAATATGGGTTTAGGGCCAAAAGATCAACTTCACGTGCCTTAATGGAACTAACCGAAGAAGTCTCTAATTGTATAGAACAGAAAAAACATGCACTTGGAATATTTATAGATTTAAAAAAAAAGAAGAAGCATTAGATCCAATAGATTATAACATTTTAGGAAATAAATTGGAAAAATATGGAAATAGGGGAATAGTACTAAATTGGGTTAAAAGTTATTTAAGTAACAGGAGACAGTTCCTGAAGTTGGGAAATAGTTCCTCTTCATGTTTGGACATCACCTGTGGGGTCCCCCAGGGGCCAGTATTGGGACCAAAATTATTTTTGTTATATATTAATGATATCAGCAAGGTATCCAAAGAACTGCATTTTATTTTGTTTGCTGATGATACAAACGTGCTGTGCACTGGGGATGATTTGAGCCAGCTATTGGAGGGTGTTACTACTGAACTGTGGAAACTAAAAAAAATGGTTTGATGTTAATAAATTATCCTTAAATTTGAATAAAACAAAATTTATGTTATTTGGGAAAAACAACTTGAACACACAAATAAATATTCAAATAGATGGGGTGAACATAGAAAGAGTTCAGGAGATTACATTCCTGGGAACGATTATTGGTGAGAAGCTCAGTTGGAAACCACATATAAAACACATATATTCTAAATTGTCCAAAAGCATTGCAATAATAATCAAAGCAAAATATTTCCTGGATCATTACTCACTTAGAATTTTGTACTGTGCACTGGTGTCACCCTATTTAAGCAACGCTGCCGAGGTGTGGGGAAATACTTACAAATCAAACATTAACTCTTTAGTCACTATCCAAAAACGTACTGACCTGGTCAACTTCAAAACTGTGCAAATACTGTTCCAAGCAAAAAATAACCAGTTACCTCGTAATATAGAGAAAATGTTTACGTTAGCTGAAGGGAATTATTGTTTAAGGGGATCGTTTAAATTCAAGCATAGAAGGCCTCGTACGAATAGGAAAGGATTTTGTATTTCAGTTTGTGGGGTGAAGCAGTGGAATACGTTGCATGAGAATCTCAAAGGATGTCCAAACATGAGGCAGTTTAGAAAGTTTTACAGGGATATGATTTATATAGTATAGAGATACATTTGCTTAGAATCCAGGCTGTCCAACTTGCTGTGGAGTATTTGTTATTATTATGACTATTATTGTTGTGTACTCTATTGTTGTTATTAATTGTTATTATTTTCATCATTACACAATAGTCAATGTTATCAATTCAATCAGATTGGTTGTGTTTCTTCTCAGTATGAATGATTAATTAACTTTGTCCTTGTTGTTGCACAACTTTGCACCGATTTACTTTTTTTTTTTTTTACCTGAGGGAAAGGGGGTGAGATTTAATAAGTTTTGCTTCTTCTCACTCCTTTTCGGATATGTGTCAAAATTATTTATTATGATCATTAATTCTTGGGTGTTTGACACTAATTCTTTTTGTTGTTGTTGATGTGCACAGAAGCTATTCGAAATAAAAATTGATTAATCAATCAATCAATACACACACACACACACACACACACACACACACACACACACACACACGCACACACAGCCAACTGTGAATGTCACTCCCCATCATTTCTTTATTCAGGTTGAGGAGCTGCAGTTTGTCAGAGCTCAGCTGTGATTGGCTGCTCTCAGCTCTGAAGTCCAACCCCTCCCACCTCATAGAGCTGGTGCTGGGTGGGAACCAGCTGCAGGATTCAACAGTGAAGGAGCTGAGTGGTTTCCTGCAGAGTCCAGACTGTAAACTGGAGACTCTGAGGTCAGTTCACCCTCTTCACTCTACAACTTCTGCAGTTATTGTTGTCATGACTTTGAACTGAGTTTGTTCAATGTGTCACTCTGGTTTTACTGTTAATTACACACACACCTATGAATTTCACTCTCCATCATTTCTTCTTTATTCAGATTGCAGAGGTGCAGTTTGTCAGAGCTCAGCTGTGATTGGCTGCTCTCGGCTCTGAAGTCCAACCCCTCCCACCTCAGACACCTGAACCTGAATGGAAACAGCGTGAAGGGTTCAAGAGGGAAGCTGCTGGATGATCTGGTGGCCAGCAGAGACAATAAACTGGAGAGTGTGTGGTCAGTACTGGTTTGGAACCAGTGGATGATGGTTGATGATGTTTCCCAGTCCCAGTGTGAGAGGAGGATGGTGCCAGTCAGCCAGTCACATGACTTTGTTGCGGTCTGGTGTTGACGTCCAGCTGCTCCTCATTCATCCAACTGTCCCTCCATCCAACTGCTTCTTCTCTCACTTCACCACTCAATGACTGATCACTTCATCTTCATCATGCCTCACTTTCAGTCCAACGCTCTGTGGTCACATGACCTCCATCTTTCACACTGTCAACATGTGACTGAGAGTCTGTCAACAGTCAAGGTCTCTGGGACGATGCGTTCAAGGACTGTGAGTGGTTACCCCTGCCGTCTCTTCTTCTCTCTACAGGTGGTGGTGGTGATGAGGGAGGATCAGCTGGTCCTGATGATGCAGCAGCAGCAGCAGGTCTGACTGGACCATGGAGCTGAGGGAGAGTGGAGAGGAGAGCTCCATCTAGTGGTGCATCCTGCATCCTGCCCTGCTGGATTAAAGCCACGTTCACACCATCACTATGCCAAATATTTCTCCACATGACTGAACCTGAACTAGTGATGCAGAGTGTAGAAGATGGAAGGACCACATCACTGGTCATCATCGTTGAAGATGTTCAGCCAGAGAGACGGATCCTGGATGATCTGGGACAACGTCAAGGAGAAGAAGACGACTGACATTTAAAAGGCAGGAATAGTCACATTGTTCTCCTGTTGAGATGATTGAAGTCCAAATCTTGCTTGAATCAGTATCGTTCCTGATATATTTTCTTCAATTCCCTTCCATCTTACTTTGTAATGTGAAACACACCAACAAAATAGGATCCTTAGCTGGGCTGGTAGATAATAATATTTTAGGCAAGGAAGAGCCAGTCCCCCTTTATTCTTCGGTAAGTGAAGAGTTTGAAATCTTATTCTGAGTTTTTTCCCTTGCCATATGTATCGAAATATTAATTTATCCCATCCGTGGAATAGTTTATCGTTAATTTCAATGGGGAGGGTCTGAAATAGGTTTAGTATCCTTAGCAAGATGTTCATTTTTACAGATTCAATCCTTGATTCAAAGCTTAATATTGGAATAAGGTTCCATCTCTTTATATCTTCCTTTAATCTTTGATTTAGTTTACCCAAGTTTGATAAGTCCTTTGGGATGTTGACTCCGAGATATTTCATATGCTCTTGATTCCAATTTAGTTGAAGGTGATGTACTGGCTAGGTTTATAATAGAAACTCAATAGCTGGGTCTTTTGGATATTTAGTTTGTAACCTGAAACTGAAGCAAAGGTTTCTTAAAAAGATAGCAGTTCCACAATTGAACTTTCAGGGTGACAGACTGATTAATACATCGTCGGTGAATAAAGAAATTTGATATTCTTGGTCTAATATTTTTATGCCCATATTGTTCTGAATGATCCCCCGGCTTCACGCTTCTATAAACAGAGCCAACAATAATGGGCTCAATGGGCAGCTATGTCTCGTCCCTCTTTTCTAATCAGATGAATTTGATATCGCTCCATTCATTTTAATCTGGCCATAGGTTTATTTTATGGTGCTTTAATAGTGTTAATAAACGTTTGATGAAATCCAAACTTGCCTAATGTTGGAAATAAAAACTCCTAATTAACAAGATCAAAAGCCTTCTCAGCGTCTAGGCTTAGCATTACTGCTTGGATTTTGTTTTTATTTCTTTGTTCACCCACATGTAGTGTTCAGCGAATACTATCTTGTGTCTGTCTCTGTTGAATGAAACCTGTTTGGTCTTGGCTTATTATTGGAGGAAGAATATTTTCCAATTCTTTTTGCCAGAATATGGGCAAAGATCTTATAGTCTTGGTTCAAAACACTTATAGGCTGATAGCTTGCACAGTCTGACTTGTCTCTACCCTCTTTTGGTATCACCGAGATAACTGCTTGACTCCAAGAGAGAGGGATAATCCCTGTTTTAAGTACCTGGTTAAAGGTCATTTTCATTCTAGCGGTGGAGTAGGTCCTTCATCTCCACTCTGAGGGAAATCCGTTTGGCCCTGGGGCTTTGTTTGTCTTGAAGTGTGATATTGCCTTTTTAATTTCTTCTTCTGTAATTTCACCTATTAATGACTTATTTTGTTCATCCCTAACTCCAGGAGGTTTTATGGAGTTTAAAAAAAGCTTCCATCACTCCTCCGTCTGTTTTAGGTTGGGTGTATACATTTTTATAAAAAGTTTCAAAGGTTTGTTGGATATCATTTAATTTATTGTATATTGACTCTGTAATAGGGTCTCTTATTTTATCAATTGTACTTTAAACCTGCTGTTTTTTTTTAATTTATAGACTAATAGTTTAGCAGATTTCCCCCCCTGTTTCGTCAGATTTTTGCTTTAGAAATATCAATTTCTTCTTAATGTCATTTGAGTAAATATCATTTAGTTCATTTTTGTTCTTCATTAATTCCATTTTTATTTGTGGATTTAACGTGTTCTTATGTCCTTCTTCTAACTTTTTCAGTTCTATCTGTAGTTGTTTGGTTTTTGCTTTTCTCCCTGTGTTAAGCCTCCAAATGGTTCTCTTTTTTTCAGTATCTAAAATGACATTTAAATAGACTGGTGCATGGTCAGATAGATCCATGGTTTGTTACTCTGTACATGTCCCTTTGAAACATCAGGTTCAAGCCTGGAGCCTGGAATAGACCGAGTGTAGGTGAGAGAAAAAAGTCCAATCCTTTTTGATTGGATTCAGATCTCTCCATGTGACTGAGAGACCCAGTTCACTCATCATTAATTTGATATTTTTTGTAATCTTCTTTTCTCCCATGTGTAACAGCGTTTTGGTGTGTCTGGAGTTGGGTGTAGTCTTACATTGAAGTCTCCTCCGCAAATAAGAGTGCCCTGAGCATCTGAGATTATCAACTCAAAGATTTGTTTGAAAAATGTCCACTCTGACAGTGGAGGGGCATCAAAATTTATCAAAGTAACTAAAGCGCTCTGTAAATGACCACGGACCAGGACAAACCTCCCATCTGGGTCCCTCTTTTCATGTGTGCCCTCAAAGTTGAATTTCTTAGAAATCAAGATTATTACTCCTCTCTTTGAACCCTGTCTATGTGAAGAGGAGTATTGATTAGGTCTCCATCTTTTCAGTTTTTCATGCTGTGAATCCGATAAGTGCGTCTCTTGGAGGAGGGCTACCTCCACTTCTTCCCTCGTCATAATTGGACTTCTTTTGATTGGATTGCCTAAACCATTTACGTTCAAAGTAACAACCGTAATTGACTTGGACTCTTGCATTGTATATTATTTGAGTATATTTTAACCCCTGCACGCCTTGATATAGAAAAAATCCTGCACCCCTGGTGCCAAAAGTAACAGTAGCACCAAAACTAACATTAACTCCAATAAAACAAAGAACAACATAACAAAAACACACTCTGACTTCCAATGGTGAGGCCTCTTTCCTGGCCTCATATCTCAGATGGAGTGAGAGTTTAGAGGGAAAGTCTCTTCCACCTGATGATGAGAGAGGGCCCTCTTCAGCCTCAAAGCTGAAACACAGGTCCGTTAGTCTCGAAAAAAAAAACTCCCGACATCAAATATATATTCTCATGCCATTATTATTTTCCTGATGAGTGCAGTATCACCACAAAAACCTCCGCGTTTGTGTAAATTCTCATCCTATTAATTTCAGAACACAAAAAGATAAGCAACGCTGGAAGGAATAACAGGAATGTAAAGACTTGTCTATATAGTCATTCTATTATCGTTACTTATCAAGTCTTTTCTTTGCCAGGTTTTTTTTTTTTTTGAGAATTCCTTCTGTCATTTTAAAGTTCGTCAATTTAACCACTATGGATCTTAGTGGGCCTTCAGGTGGGGGTTTCGGGTATAAAGGATTTATTCTCTTCTATTCTGTTCTTCCAGTCCACCTTGGCGCCCCCACTTGGTCACAGTCTGTTCTGGGTGGCACATGGAGTAAATGTCTTCTATTTCTCCTGTAAGTTACACCTTCAGGAGTAATAACGTCATATGACCTGGGAGCCACACCTTTAACTAACGTTGCCTCAGTATTCCAGCCTCTCCCATCATGCATTTTAACTGTGTCTCCTGGATGAAGAGGTTTCAGAACTCTAGCTCCTTCGTCATAATGTCTTTTTTGATGACTTGTGGCCTTTCTTTTATAATGTAACAACTTGCTGTCACCCTGGCCTGCTTCAGACTCAAGAAACACTGGTAACTTTGTTTTAAGTCTTCTGTTGAACAACAGCTCTGCTGGGGACTACCCATGCTTCAATGGTGTGTCCCTGTAGTTTAACAGAGCCAAATACAGATCTGAGTTTGAGTGCGATGCTTTCTTAAGCAGTAGTTTCACTCTTTTGACAGCGTTCTCAACCAACCTGTTGGGCTGTGGGTATAGTGGACTAGATGTAACATGTTCAAATCCGTACATTTTGGAAAAGTCTCTGAAAGCTTGACAGTTAAACTGAGGTCCATTGTCTGTTCGTACCGTATCGGGTACTCCGTGTCGTGTGAAGAAAGACTTGACGTGAGTCGTTACAGTGCTGGCAGCGGTGTCCTTCAGTAGTGCAATCTCTGGATAGTGAGAGTAATAGTCCATTAGTAACACATAGTTCTTGCCATGTAGGGTGAAAAGATCTATTCCCACCTTACTCCAGGGTGTCAACCTTTCTTGTTCATCAACCCACATTGGCTCTTTGAGCTGCTTATTCCTGTATTTTAGACAAATTCCACACGTTCTGACTGTGTCTTTGATTTCACTGTTCATTTTTGGCCAGTAGAGTGCTACTTTTGCTCGTCTTTTACATTTTTCCATCCCCAAGTGCCCTTCATGAATATTTCTTTGCATCTCTTTCCTTAGCACTTCTGGGACCACCACTCTAGAGCCCTTGATCAGCACCCCGTCTATAACTGACAACTCATCTGTGAAGTTGTATGGTGCTGGGAATGAATGTACTGACCAACCACATTTTATGCCCCTTATAATTTTTTTGTAGGACCTCATCATTAATGGTGGCTTGGGTCATTTTCTTCCACATTTCATCTGACACAGGACAACTCCTTTTGACAAGATTTACATGCACAGTTTCTCTCTGGTCATACATGGCATTTGGTTCAGTCATATTGTATGCCGGGGAAAGTGTGTCTGCCACGAGTAGTTCTTTGCCTGGACTGAACTCTAGTCTAAGGTCATATTTTTGCATTTTTAGGAATAGCCTTTGGATCCTGGGAGGTGTGTATGCAAACCCTTTCTTTGCAATGGTGACTAAGGGTTTATGATCAGTCTCTGCCCACACTGTTTTACCATATATAAAAACATGGAACTTCTCACACGCGAATGACTGAGCCAAAGCCCCCTTTTCTATCTGGGCATAATTACATTCAGCGGCAGATAGAGCTCTGGATGAGTATGCAACCGGTCTCCAATGTTTGCCGTACTCTTGTAGCAAAACTGCCCCTATGCCTGATTTAGAAGCATCGGCTGAGATTTTAGTTTTCCGTTTTTCATTATAATACCTAAGGACAGGGGCCTCTGATATCCGTGGTTTCAGTTTATCAAACTCCTTTTGGTGATTACTATTCCAACACCATTCAGTAGTTTTACATAGCAAGCTCCTCATTTGAGCAGTGTGTACTGTCAGATTAGGTACAAATTTACCAACATAATGTATCATGCCCAAAAAGCGTTGTACACCCTCTTTGTCTGTAGGTGGCGGCATGTTCTTTATGGCTGTCACTCTACTCTGACATATCTGGACACCTTCTGCTGTCAACACTTCTCACAACTTTTCTGAACTCACATTTTTTTGCATTTAGTTTTAACCCATGTGACTGAGCTGCTTCTAAAGCTTGTGCTAGCCTGGCATCACGTTCCTCCATTGTAGATCCAGTAATCAGGATGTCATCAGTGTAAATTTTTGTGCCTGGCACTGTCTCAAAATTTTTTTGGAGGGTTCTGTGAAAAACTTCTGGTGCTGATGTTAAGCCAAAAAGCAGTCTCTTGAAAGAATAACGTCCAAAAGGAGTGTTGAAAGTACAGATTCTAGAGCTCTCCTTGTCGAGGCACACTTGCCAAAACCACGAGGAGGCATCTAGTTTGGAGAAATATTTGCCACCTGCCAAGTCTCCAAAAATCTCTCCCCTGGTAGGCAGGTGTTAGTGTTCTCTTTTCACATATTTGTTTACTTCTTTTGGGTCTATACACAGCCTAAGTTTATCACTTTTTTCTAATTTTTACCAATGAATTGACCCACTCTGTGGGCTCTTCAACTCTTTCTATAATATCTAGCTGTTCTAGTCACTGAAGATCGGCTTTGACTTTTTCTCGAAGAGCTAGTGGTACTTTGCGAGGTGCATGGATTACTGGTTTGTAATTGTCCTCCAGGTTTATTTTATGAACCACCCCGAGTTTTCCTATCCCTTGAAATACATCATTGTATTCGTCTTCTACATTGTGCACAATTCCCTCTTTATCAACTTTGTGCATTCCACTCACCAATCCCAAAAGGATGCTTGCTTTTAAACCAAGGAGGGATGATTTCTTGCCCTTGACAATTATAAATTCTAGTTCATATGTTTTGTCACCATCTCTCAACAGCAAATTACATTTTCCTATATGAGGTATGATTTCCCCATTAGATGCTCTCAGTCTTGTTTTAGTCTCTTTCTTGATCTGAGGTTTTACCTGTAGATTTGGCAGTTCCGTCTCAGCTAGGAGATTTGCCTGGGCTCCAGTATCCACCGTGAATTTGATGTCTGTCCCATTGACATTGTATGTTTCAGTCCACTCCTCCACGTCTGATGCCGATCTGTCAATTGATCCCACAAAGAGGTCCTCTGTGTCCTCTTCGTCCAAGGCCACATCAGAACCTCGGACCAGGTTCACCTTCCTCTCTCTTTCTCTCAGCCTCCGTTGCCTGAACACACGGGCAAAGTGGTTCCTCATCCTGCAAGGCCGACATTCCTTTCCAAATGCCGGACACTGCCGAGGCTGATGTTCTCCTCCGCAGTTGCCACATGTGCGTGGTTGCTGCTCCCTGCTGACACCTCCCTTGGGTGCTTGTTTAGCTTGCACGATGGTCTGGCTGTTCATGACTGTTTCAATCTTGCACTCTGCTTCACTTGTCGATGTGCTGCCTTCCATCGACTTCAGACGATGTTGAGTGACCTCCCTGGCTTGGCATATCTGTATGGCTCTTTCCAGGGACAGGCTTCTCCCAGTAGTTTCTCTCTGAGTCCTTTATCCCTTTAGCCCATTACAATTCTGTCTCTGACCAGAGAGGCTGCCAGTTCTCCAAAGTTGCATGACTGGCATTTTAATTTCAAGTCAGTTATAAACTCTACGACTGACTCTGTCTCCGTCTGGTTTCTGCTGTTAAACATATACCTCTCATATGTTTCATTTAGTTTTGGTGTACAGAACAGTTTGAATCTCCTAAGTACAGTTTCATAGTTCTTTTGTTCATCTGCTGTTAGCTGGAAGTTGTTGAAGACGTCCAACGCTTCGGGACCCGCGATCGGCAGAAAGAGCGCAACTCTTTGCTCGTCGGTCTTCTCTGCAGCCCCTATGGCCTTGCCAGGTAGAGCGTGAAGCGTTGCTTGAACCGTCTTCAGTGGTCTTCGACATTTCCGGTTAGTTTCAACTCGGTCTGAGGCTTTAGCTGCTCCATTTTTATCCCGATCTCACCGTCAAGACCGACGCGGTTGCTGCACTGCCTGACGTGAGGGTTCGCACTTGCTCCACAGGTGTTGCAGCAATAGCCACCAGGTTTAGCACCTATTAGCTAAACGTCGCTCTCTCCCTGACGCTGTCGTAGTGCCGAGTCAGGCTGGGTCCGTGAACTCCTGGTACCATGTGTTATTTCTGGGTTTTAGAAAGAGGCAGCTCACAGTTCTCCTTGGACTTTCTTTATTTTCAATCACCACTCCAACAACCACCGGTCTGACTCCCGCTCCTTCCTGTTGCGCTCCTGCGCATGCGCTCTCCTCCCCCCAACTCGGGTGACGTGACAACGTACAAATCAAACTGAGATATGTTACAGAAGCAGGTATGGAAAATTAAAAAAAGGAACAGCGTCAAAATAAAACAAGAAACATAGATCATGACAACATACATATATCTATCTCAATATATATCACTATCTCAACTAACTTCTTTATCCCTCCCCAGCAGACTGCAGCATAAAACAACACACATGCCACCACAAAAAACATCTTCAGCATTTTACTACAGATGTCAAGAGATCTTGGCTTCCTTAAGAAAAAGAGGCAGCTATGCCCTTATTGATTGAGTGTGTCTGTTTAGGGACCTCTTCGAATTATTATCCAGCTGTACACTTAGATATTTATGACTTGGCACCACCTTGAGGTCTCCCCCACTGGTACTCTTGGATCTGCAAGAAATCTATTATTTCCTTTGAGGTTTTTCAGTAGGACAGTTCTTGTGACTCCCGTCACTGAAGGCTTTTATTAGGTCCTTATATTCACATTGCTGCCCATTCCTGATACACTTCACAATAACAAGGATTTACAGTGCCTTTATTTTTGCTGACATAAATGAATAGTAACCATATGCTAATGTGAAAGTAAGTATGACATTTGTTTTGACCGTGTGTGCATGTTGCAACTGCAGCCTAATCAGAAAGTGCTCTGTTCATTTGCTTGTGTAAAGTCCCATTTTATTAATTTTGTGTTTTAACTTAGTGATTGTGAGCTTTGAACTAAATTCTGAGTTTTATAGTAGCCTACAAATTTACTTTTAAATTACTTTTAACTTAACTTCGCTGAGTAGATGTCTATAATTTGATTTTCTCTTATATTGAACCTGATTTTACCCTTTATTTAAAAAAGAAGTATTAAAACCCTTTTTCTTACTTTTGAGAACGACGCCCAACAGTATATTAAAACTATTTGAAAATAATAGTAACATAAAAGCTATCAAGACCCTGAATCTATCTGCCTTCTACAATTACTTTTATAGTGCAAACCATAAAAATAATTTTATGTATGCAACCCCCGGCGATGTTTTTTGTTGCTATTGGGTGTTTTGCGCAATTATTAAAAAAAATACATTAAAAAAAAAAAGATCAACTAACTTCCGGTGTTGAGTTCCGGTATTGGAGTTATGGCGGCGCCCGTGTCCGTCATTTTGGCTGCATTTGGGTACTCCTGGCTGCAAAGCATCGTGAGATCTTGGGAAGTCAGCTGAAATCAGCGGCATGTCCTGGTAAAGACACTTCATATAAATTAAAGTATTGAAATTTCACATAAAATATGCAGTTTTAACATCGGGTTTTTATGTATTTGAATATCGAACGACATCGTTAGATGGCGAACCAATGGTTAGCTTGATGCTATAAAAATGTCACTTCCGGGGTTGGCCAGCAGGAGGGAACGGCGGTGACGCAACAAGGAAATACGCCGAAGGCTAGACCGTCCCGTGTGGTTACGGGGAGGCGGGGTTTGGTCCGTCCTTCTAGGCTGGGTCCTCGAAGAACGCTTCCTTCAGACGGAGGATACTCGGTTTGAAGGGTGCAGACACCTTCCACCTCCAGTGGGAGGAGCAGCCATTAAGAAGCAGGAAGAGAAGTCCAAAGTTCACGTCTTCACCTGTCCGACTCCATGTTGAGTTGAGTCCGTTTCAGCAGAAGTCAAAGTGAAGCGGTTGGTGAGTTGTTCTCTCCTGATATCTCCTTTTCCAGCGGGCAAAAGTTGCTCGTACACCAGCGGTGGCAACTTTATTATTATTTCTTTGAACAATCAGACAAGAGTCTCTTCCACCGGGAGCCAAGAGGTATTACTGGGACTGCTGGTGACTGGCAGTGCGACACTAGAAGGAGTGTCGACACGCTGCTGGAACTTCAGCCTTATTTTTATCTCGGCTACAAAGTCATTATATTATTATTAGTCGTCATTGGGAAAGGTGCTTGTTGCCGTGTCGACTCACTCATTTCAGAAGAAAATAATACACTTGAAATCTGATGTTAGTGAAGAGAATCACACTTCTGTTGCTGTTTTGTATTGGACACTGTTATATAAAAGACACCTCCCCCGGCTCACGCCAGAAGCGTCCGCGTCGACGCAGTGAAACGCGGCCACTAAAGTCAATGAGCAGGTTCACACGAGGCGCAGAGCGTCCGCGTTTCAGAAGCGTCCCAGAAGCAGTAAAACGCGAGCCGCTGGAAAAGAACGCCAGAATGTATTCTTTGACGCTTGCCGCGTCCCTCCTGCGTCAATCGTAGCAGGGATGATCGTTCAGACAGGAAGTCAATGGTGTAAAAACACGGTGGATCCGGTTGATTTTCATCATAACACACAATGTGCTGGATTTTGTATTTATATGTGCTGTACTTTACTGTGAAACACACAGTTTAGTTCTCAACGTGACGCATCGGCTTCAACGCTGTTCAGGTCGGCCGTCAAATAAAAACAGATTTCACTTTGAATCTCAAACTATGATGAACAAAATGCATCTATACTTTAAATACCTGCATTTTGTATGATGCCAGCAGTTCGGTTTATTATTATTTTTCTTTTTTTACACACATCGATACTTCGAGACACTGTCCCAACAGTGAAGGGTGCAGACCCTGAATTGAGACACAGCATTAGTCTCTCACCCCCTCTTTCCTCTCTCTCTCTCTCTCTCTCTCTCTCTCTCTCTCTCTCTCTCTCTCTCTCAGTGTCACACTTCTGTGTTTCACCTCAGCTTGACTCCAGTTCAGGAGATGGATGGAGAAGAAGTCAGACCAGAGTCTCCAGCGTCCATCAAGGTGTCTGTGAAGAGTGACTGGTCCAAAGATCCTCCTCTATTCTTCAGTAATGAACCTGGACCTCCTGAGACACAGTAAGAAAACGTGCAGTCTTCTTCCTGATGCTGCTGCTTCAGTTCACATTTGTTCAGAATGAATAACTTATTTTAAACTTGTTTTAGCTCCTGTAGAATCACTACATCAGTCCATAGTGTTTGAGTCAAGAGACCTTGAAGTCCCAGTGATTGTCACACCCTGAATGATGCAAAATTAGTCCTCCGCATTTAACCCATCATCCCCTGAGAGAGAGCGGTGGGCAGCAGCAGTGCAGCGCCCGGGAATCATTGGGTGATCTAACCCCCCAATCCAACCCCAAATACTGAGTGCCAAGCAGGGAGGCAATGGGTACCATTTTTACAGTCTTTGGTATGACTCGGCTGGGGATCGAACCCACAACCTACCAGTCTCAGGGCAGACACTCTACCACACTGAGCTGGTGAGAGGGAAACTGGCTGCTGGAGTTGCAGTGCAGAAGTTAGTTTTAAATAAAGGATTTAACTGTTTGTGTTGCAGAACAAAAGACACTCGATGCTTCTAGAACAGACAACTCGACCAAGACATTTCAAAATAAAAGCCTAAACTTTATCTTGTTGGGTGTCTCAGTAATTTAGTATTAATGAAGAATCAAAACTTCAGTCACAGGAAAAATGTGTTCAAGACTAAAAACTATCATCCAAACTGTCCAACTGACCAGTCAAACCCAAACTTCCCCACAGGAGGAGGAGGAGGAGGAGCAGCAGGAGGAGGAAGAAGAAGAGTGATGGTGGACTGAAAATGAGGGCAGATTAGAAATCACTCATTTCAGTTTAGTTCTTTTCTTTTTAATTAATTTCAAGTCTTTTCTTCTCTCAGTTGAATAATGTGCGTCCTCAGTTTAGCAGCAGCAGGAGGGGGTGGTGGTATAGGAGGAAGGTGGAGGAGGATCTTCACTGGCTTGTCTGCTGAGCGGCAACTATTATGTGATTTCAGAATAGTAGATTATTACTAACCAATAATAATAAGGTAAACTTGCAGTGTGAGCTCATGGACATTGGAAGAATAAAGTCAGTGTCATGTTGACTGTGAACTGATAATTTAGTCAGTAATCATCAGTTATTTAGACTTGATTCTGGTCCTCCTGCCAGACTGGTCCAGAAGATCACCTTCATGGTGACAATGACCCCGTGACCTCTGACTGCTTTGACCTTCATGGGACTCAAACTGAACACTGCCAATGGAATCACTGCCTCTGTACATAAAATGATGGCCAGGCCATATAGTCCCAGTGCTGGTTGACTGGTCAACTGGTCAGCAACCCAGCCCGTCCTGACTCTTCTCCTTCCCAGTTCTTCACGTTTCCTGAAGACAATCCAGAGATAAAGAGCAGCATTACTGTTGCTGCTGCAGCTCCTGAATCTGAGCAGCAGTTTCACTTTAATGTTTCTCAGTAGACAGTTGATGAAAGATTGATGTTGAGACTCTGACATGGTTGTGTTGCAGAGTTCAAGGACGGAGACGGAGGTCAGAGTCTCCAGGATCCAGCAGGATGTCTCTGAAGAGTGACTGGTGCAAAGATGAACCTCCACTCTTCAGTAATGGACCTGGACCTTCTGAGGCAAAGTAAGAACACTTGGACTGAGGTCCTCTGCAGTCTTCTTCCTGATGCTGCTGCTTCAGTTCACATTTGTTCAGAATGAATGACTTATTTTAAAGTGGTTTTAGCTCCTGTAGAATCACCACATCAGTTCATAGTGTTTGAGTCAAGTGGGAAACTGGCTGCTGGAGTTGCAGGGCAGTTAGTTTTAAATAAAGGATTTGACTGTTTGTGTTGCAGAAGAAAAGACACTTGATGCTTCTAGAACAGACAACTTGACCAAGTCATTTCAAAATAAAAGCCTAAACGTTATCTTGTTGGGTGTCTCAGGTAATTTAGTATTAATGAAGAATCAAAACTTCAGTCACAGGAAAAATGTGTTCAAGACTAAAAAAACTATCATCCAAACTGTCCAACTGAGCAGTCAAACCCAAACTTCTCCACAGGAGGAGCAGGAGCAGTGTTGGTGGCTGTGAGGAGCAGGACGTCCTGACTGACCCAGTGTCCACCAGCTCATACTGGGACCAGTGTGCTCCATCAGCACTGCAACCTGCGAGTCACACTAAGACTGCTAACCGTAAGACTGTCCACCTGCACCTCCTTCACTTCTCCCTCTGAGATCATGTCAGGACCTCCAGTGAGAAGATTCACTGACGGACATTTAGAGCAAACAGTCATACAGTCACATAGCAGCAGCAGCTTCATCAAAGCAGCTTCAAGTTGTGGACAGAAAATGATGCTCACACTGATGTCTTCTTCTCCAACCTTTTCTCTGCTCCAGAGGTTGATGATGGTCTGCAGGAGCTTCTACAGCAGCAGAAGATCAGTCTGGAGAGGAGATGTGAAGGTGTGACTGAAGGTGAAGAAGCAGGAAGTCAAACCCTCCTCAACAGCATCTACGCTGAGCTCTACATCACTGAGGGACTGAGTGAAGACGTCAACAGACACCATGAGGTCAGACAGCTTGAGACCAAGAAGACCAAGAAGAGCCTCCACGACCGTCCAATCAGGTGCAGCCAGATCTTTGAAGCTTCACCTGAGCAGCAGGGACTCAGAGTCAGAGTGGTGCTGACCAACGGCGTCGCTGGGGTTGGAAAAACCTTCTCAGTGCAGAAGTTCACTCTGGACTGGGCCCAGGGCCTGGAGAATCAGGACCTTCAGCTGGTGGTTCCTCTCTCATTCCGGGAGCTAAACTTGGTCAAAGAGCAGCACTACAGTCTGCTGGAGCTGCTCCATGTTTTCCATCCAACGTTAGAGAAGCTCACAGCAGAGCAGCTGCATGTCTGCAAACTTCTCTTCATCTTGGACGGCCTGGATGAAAGCAGACTGGCTCTGGACTTTGAGAAGAACCAGGTGGTGACTGACGTCACTGAGAAGAAGTCAGTCAGCGTCCTGCTAACAAACCTGATCAGAGGAGATCTGCTTCCCTCAGCTCTGCTGTGGATAACTTCCAGACCTGCAGCAGCCAATCAGATCCCTCTTTCATGTGTGGACATGCTGACAGAAGTACGAGGCTTCACCGATGACCAGAAAGAGGAGTATTTCAGGAGGAGGTTCAGGGATGAAGAAGATGTGTCCAGCAGGATCATCTCCCACATCAAGGCCTCCAGGAGCCTCCACATCATGTGTCAGATCCCGGTCTTCTGCTGGATCACTGCCACAGTTCTGGAGAGCATGTTGAGCTCAGAGCAGAGAGGTGAGCTGCCCAAGACCCTGACTGACATGTACTCACACTTCCTGCTGGTCCAGACCAAGAGGAAACAGCACAAGTATGGAGGAGACCATCGGCCCACAGGTCCACAGGAGCTGACGGAGGCTGACAGGAAGGATCTTCTGAAGCTGGGCCGGCTGGCATTTAAACATCTGAAAAGTGGAAAGATCATGTTCTACAGTGAAGACCTGGAGAAGTGTGGTCTCAGTGTGACTGACGCCTCTGTGTACTCAGGAGTTTGTACAGAGATCTTCAGAAGAGAGAATGTGATCTTCCACAAAACCGTCTACTGCTTTGTTCATCTGAGCGTCCAGGAGTTTCTGGCTGCAGTCTACATCTTCTGTCAACTACTAACAAGAATTGAACAATCTGGAAAATCCCTGGATGTGTTTCTGAAGAGGATTATGGAGAAATACCTGAAGATCAAAAGCGGTCAGCTGGACTTGTTTGTTCGCTTTCTCCATGGACTCAGTCTGGAATCCAACCAGAGACTCTTAGGAGGCCTGCAGGGTCACACTGACAACCATCCAGGAACCTTAGAGAAGGTCATCAGCAATCTGAAGGAGATGAACACTGGTGATGTTTCTCCTGACAGAAGCATCAACATCTTCCACTGTCTGCTGGAGGTGAAGGATCAGTCAGTGCATCAGGAGGTCCAAGAGTTCCTGCAGTCAGAGAACAGATCAGAGAAGGAACTCTCAGTGTTCCAGTGTTCAGCTCTGGCCTTCATGCTGCTGATGTCAGAGGAGGTTCTGGAGGAGTTGGACCTGAACAAGTACAACACAGCTATTGAGGGAAGATTGAGACTGATTCCAGCTGTGAGGAACTGCAGGAAGGCCATGTAAGTCCAGATGTTTCTGTCAACACAATCAATCAATCAATCAATCGTGAGTAAACACAGCTGCAGCTTCTCAAAGCTGTCCTGACTCTGATGGTCTGGGTTCCTTCTGGTTCCTCACTGATTGATTCTGCAGAGACGGAGCTTGAAAGCAGCAGACACTTGTTTCAAAATCCACCTGCAAAGAAAGTAGTTTATTAATGGTCGTTAATTGATTGATTGGTTGATTTATTAATTGAGTTAATTGAGTGGACTGTGTGTGTGTGAAAAGTGTGAAAAGGACGGCTTCTTCTCTGAAATGGCTTGAAAACTCCTCACCAAAGTTTCTAAAGTTTAGGAATATTTCCTAGAAAATGAAGCAGCGAAACGCTTTTGGTCAAACTCTGTGAAGCTAACCTGACATTCCATGGTACACGACGGCGATACGCAAACACCTTAAACGCCGACACCCCAGAGTCGCTGTATCTTCCCGCACTGCAGAGAGGAGTTCACAAATAACCTGGAGGATAGATACAGTGTAGATATTTTAAATGACTCGCTTATTTGTTAATTAATCATCAGCCTATGACGCAAATACATCATACATATTTTTGCCCGTCAGAAAATCATCTAACAAATTTGCTTGGCGAACGCTAGTTCACTGAGGTCAATGCTACTGTACTGCAGTAATGAGCGAATTCCAGCCCCTGTCAATACCAGCGTTTATCCTGAATTGTAACTCTCTGCACTGCACTGCTCACTGATCAACTGTGTTATTTAGAGAATATTAACTCAATTTTCAAGTTGTAAGAAAATCTGTTTAAACTATTTAAAACCCTTAATCTTTAAATCATTAATTCATGTAGCGATAATTTTTTATGTTGGAAAATATACTAACTATGCCACAGATGTTTAAAACAGCAGTATAAAACAGGTGTGAAAATTGAAGCAAGTGAGGTTAAAGAGACGTCCACAATGGGTGGTGAAAATAAAGAAGGTAATCGTGACTGATCAAACAAAAATTGACAAGATTAGTAAAAAAAAAACAACAATTGTTGTGGATGAGAAGAAGGAGCAGGAAGGAATGAAGCCACCAACATGATCAACATGTCCAACACACAGCAGTGAAGGAGCTCTGATCCAGTGGAGCTCCAAGCTGCTGTGACTGGATGCACACAAGTGAGCATCATGTGGAGCTGAAGCAGCAGATCAGAGCAACAGTGTCAGTGTTGACTCACTTGTGTGTGTGTGAAGCTGCACTTGGTTCCTTGTTGCAGGAGAACTTCATGTGTCCTTTGTGTGATGATGGAAGCAGCTGATCAGCTGTTGATGATCCTTCAGTCACTGTCACACTCTCACATGGTGATGATCTTCTCACTGGTGTCTCCTTCACTGCAGACTGTCTCGCAGTGAACTCTCAGATGTTCACTGTGCAGTGGTGTCTTCAGCCCTGAAACCCAGCCCCTCCCACCTCACACTGCTGGACCTGAGTTGGAACCACCTGAAGTATCCTGGAGTGAAGCTGCTCTGTGCTGGACTGCAGAGTCCAAACTGCAGACTGGAAGTTCTCAGGTCAGTTGCTGCCCTCTACTGGTGGACCGTGTGTTTCAGCAGATGGACATCAGACACGCAACATCTTGTCTGGTTCAATTAATCAGTCAAATTTTATTTGTAAAGTGCTAAATCCACCCAAAAGCGTCTCAAAGCGCTTTATGAATCCATCCATCCATCTTCTGCCACTTATCTGGAGTCGGGTCATGGGGGCAACAGTCTCAGCAGAGGCCCCAGTCACCTCCTCCAGCTCATATAGTGGGACCTAGAGGTGTTTCCAGGCCAGCCCAGAGACCCATGCCTTAACCTGCCTGATGGCAAACTGTAGTGGATCCAGTTTGTCTAAAGTTGATGAAACAATTTCTTCCTTCAGAATTTCTTTCAAAGCTTTTCATTGCTAAAGAGGAGAGCACTACTGGCCTGTATTTGTTTAATTCTTTGGCTTCTTGATTTGATTTGGGGAGGTATTATGGTTGATTTTTTTCCATACAGTGGTTATCTGGCCACTGTATGGAAATACAGTTGGAGTTTTTTCCTCCACTAGTGCTAAGCTGCAGCACGCTTGGTCCCATCATCCATTGGTACCCATCAGCTGCTTCAGGGGTCCCACGAGTCAATATAGCTGGATCTATTACTTCTGGGGTCCACTGCCGGGTTCAGGGGTTGCCGCTGGAACAGGCACCAGACACCTTATGACCACAGCTATGAGCAGCTGCGTTGACAATAGAGATGGAGAACATGGTCCATTGGGACTCTGTGTCTCCAACCTCTCCCGGGATCTGGGGGAAGCTCTTCAGTTGAAGACCGCACTGACAGAGGGCTCCACCGGGCGTTCCCAACAGATCCTCACCATACGCTTCTCTCTTTCGGGTCTCCTCCCCCACCAGCGTATCCAACTCACACCAGCCCCTCTCTTCACCCAAGGGGCCAGAGTGAGTTGCAGGGTGAACAACAAAGCAAATCATATATAGTTCAGGAGGAGAGGAAAAAGTGATGGAAGCTCTACCTGCACAAAGCCACAATCCCTTTAACGGGAAGAACAGAAAGAAGACCACTGTCAGATGCCATCAGGAGATCATTACTCACCTTTAGCAGTGCAGTCTCAGTGCTGTGATTATTCCTCCAACCTGACTGAAACACCTCCAATAGATTGTTGTCATGTAAAAAGTCACGGAGCTGCCTGGCAGCTATTTTCTCTGAAACAGAAGGTTTGAGATTGGCCTGTAATTGGATAGGACACTTGTGTCCAGAGGAGGTTTTTTAATAAGGGGCTTAATTAAAGCTACTAGTTGTTGAGATGTTAAAAGCTGTTCAGTTTGACCAGTTTAGACTTGGCTTCACTGTCACTGTGACGGTCAGCAGCTTATTTCTCACTTGTTTTTGTTTGTGAGTTCATTTTTAAAATCCTACAAAATATTTTGTAGTAAATACGCCTGCAGTTATTGTTGTCATGACTTCGAATTGAGTTTGTTCAAATTCACTTTACAGACACTTTGTTTCCATTAGAAATGTTTTAAATCTCTCTCTCTCTCTCTCTCTCTCTCACTCACTCACTCACACACACGCACGCACGCACTTTATTCAGGTTGAGTCCGTTAACACACAACAAGATATATTTTCAATCTCTCTCTCTCTCTCTCTCTCTCTCTCTCTCACACACACGCCCAAACTATGAATTATTCATAATTTCTTCTTTATTCAGGTTGGGTTGCTGCAGTTTGTCAGAGCGCAGCTGTGATTGGCTGCTCTCATCACTGAAGTCCAACCCCTCCCACCTCAGAGACCTGGACCTGAGTTTCAACCAGCTGAAGGATTCATCAGTGAAGGAGCTGAGTGGTTTCCTGCAGAGTCCAGACTGTAAACTGGAGGTTCTGGGGTCAGTTCACTCTCTTAACTCTACAACTTCTGCAGTTATTGTTGTCATGGCTTTTAATTGAGTTTGTTCAAATTCACTTTACAGACACTTTGTTTCCATTAGAAATGTTATGGTTCATGCCCCTTCAAGAGTCTCTGTGTAGACGTCATTGTTATAGGCACGTGCTACGTCACGAGCTGCCCAGTTCTAAGTTGGTCTTCAGTAAAGAACCATAAACCGCTCTCTCCGTTGTCTTATTGTAATCCGTTAAGACACAACAACTGGCGACGAGGATACTTACCCACGGTGTGGATATATGTGTAGGTGTAGCCCATGTCGGGTACCGAGATTGAAAATTCCCCAGAGTTATTGAAGCACCGTCCGTTTTGGAGCGACCTCGCCAGCCGTTAGCTGCAACACGAGGAAGATGGCGAACATCGGGAAGATGGACGTGTTTGATGACACGCAGGAAAGTTGGGCAAGTTATACAGAAAGTCTGGAGCAGTACTTCATTGTCAACGAGGTGGCAGATGACAAGAAAGTGCCGGACTTGCGAAGCCTGATTGGTCCGAAGACGTACGGGCCGCTCCGCGATCTGACTGCTCCAGCAAAACCAGCCAGCAGGACGTTCGCGGACTCGGTAGCAATATTGCAGGCCCATCTGCCTCCCAAGCCGCTCGTCATCGCGGAACGCTTTCGTTTCCACAAGGGCCACGTGGGAACAGTAAAAATGAAACTGCTGGCCCGTAGCCATTTTTGGTGGCCTGGAGTGGATGATCAACTCGAAAAGATGACCAAGAACTGTAGTGGGTGCCGAGAGACACGCCACACGCCTCCCCCGGTCCCGGTCCATCCCTGGGAGTGGCCAACGGAGTCTTGGCAGAGAATACATGTGGACTACGCGGGACCATTTGAAGAGCACAACTTTTTGGTGGTCATAGATGCACATTCGAAGTGGCCAGAAGTTTTTTTTGCACCAAGTCTCAGACGTCAGCTCAAACCATTGAGTACTTGAGAATCATCTTTGCTCGCTTTGGACTTCCCCTCCAGCTGGTGAGCGACGACGCACAAACGTTTACAAGTGACGAATTTACACAGTTTATGGCAGTCAACGGGATCAAACGCACAACCTCAGCCCCGTTCCACCCAGCCACAAATGGGCTGGCAGAGAGATTCGTCCAGACCCTCAAACAGGGGCTCCGAGCATCCAAACGCGATGAAAGGAACCATGCAGACTAGACTGTCTCGGTTCCTGGCATCATACCGGAACACACCACGCGTCACGACAGGTGAGAGCCCAGCAGTCCTGATGTTTGGACAGAGTCTGCGGACACGTCTAGACCTCATGAAACCAAGC
>NW_027466078.1:3672500-3687500 GCF_046127955.1 Nelusetta ayraudi
TCACTATCAGTCCAACGCTCTGTGGTCACATGACCTCCATCTTTGACACTGTCAACACATGACTGAGAGTCTGTCAACAGTCAAGGGCTGTGTCTCAATTCAGGGTCTGCATCCTTGATGTACGCATTTGAAAGGAAGTTGCATCATAGCACTGCGCCGAAGACTCCTCCCAATTCCCAAAAGTCCTTAGGACGCTCAAAATGCGTACTCGGAATGTGCCCTCGTTTTAGCCGATTTCCAAGGCTGCACCGCTCCTATCCTTCGCGTACTTAAGTATCCCATGATGCTTTGCGTGGTGCTGCAAAGCATCGTGAGATCCTGGGAAGTCAGCTGAAATTAGCGGCACCTACTGGCAAAGACACTTCATATAAATTTAAGTATTGAAATTTCACATAAAATATGCACTTTTAACATCGGGTTTTTATTTAATTGAATATCGAACAACATCGTTAGATGGCGAACCAATGGTTAGCTTGATGCTATAAAAATGTCACTTCTGGGGTTGGCCAGCAGGAGGGAACGGCGGTGACGCAACGAGGAAATATGCCGAAGGCTAGACCGTCCCGTGTGGTTACCGGGGAGGCGGGGTTTGGTCCGTCCTTCTAGGCCGGGTCCTCGAAGAACGCTTCCTTCAGACTGAGGACGCTCGTTTCGAAGGGTGCAGACCCTGAATTGAGACACAGTCAAGGTCTCTGGGACGATGCGTTCAAGGACTGTGAGTGGTGACTCCTGCCGTCTCTTCTTCTCTCTGCAGCTGGAGTTGTTGGTGATGAGGGAGGATCAGCTGAGGAGCAGCAGCAGCAGGTCTGACTGGACCCTGGAGCTGAGGAAGAGTGGAGAGGAGAGCTCCATCGAGTGGTGGATCCTGCATCCTGCCCTGCTGGATTAAAGCCACGTTCACACCATCACTATGCCAAATATTTCTCCACATGACTGAACCTGAACTAGTGATGCAGAGTGTAGAAGATGGCAGGACCACATCACTGGTCATCGTCGTTGAAGATGTTCAGCCAGAGAGACGGATCCTGGATGATCTGGGACAACGTCAAGGAGAAGAAGACGACTGACATTTAAAATGCAGGAATAGTCACATTGTTCTCCTGTTGAGATGATTGAAGTCCAAATCTTGCTTGAGTTGGTATCGTTCCTGATATATTCTCCTCAATTCCCTTCCATCTTGCTTTGTAATGTGAAACACACCAAACAAAATCTTATTCTGGGTTTTTCCCTTGCCATATGTATCCTTTGGGATGTTGACTCCGAGATATTTCATATGCTCTTGATTCCAATTTAGTTGAAGGTGATGTACTGGCTGGGTTTCTAATAGAAACTCAATAGCTGGGTCTTTTGGATATTCAGTTTGTCATTTGAAACTGAAGCAAAGGTTTTTTAAAAAGACAGCAGTTCCAGAATTGAACTTTCAGGGTGACAGACCAAGAATATCAAATTTCTTTATTCGCGGACGATGTATTAATCAGTCTCATATTTTTATGCCCATGATGTTATTGTTCTGGGTGATCCCCTGGCTTCACGCTTCTATAAAGTGAGCCAACAATAATGGGCTCAATGGGCAGCCTTGGCTCGTCCCTCTTTTCAAATCAAATGAATTTGATATCGCTCTGGCATATTATTGGAGGAAGAATATTTTCAATTCTTTTTGTCAGAATATGGGCAAAGATCTTATAGTCTTGGTTGAAAACACTTATTGGCCGATAGCTTGCACAGTCTGACTTGTCTCTACCCTCTTTTGGTATCACCGAGATAACTGCTTGACTCCAAGAGAGAGGGATAATGCCTGTTTTAAGTGCCTGGTTAAAGGTCATTTTCATTCTAGCGGTGGAGTAGGTCCTTCATCTCCTTGTACCACTCTGACAGGAATCCGTCTGGCCCTGGGGCTTTGTTTGTCTTGAAGTGTGATATTACCTTTTTAATTTTAATTTTTCCTTCTTGTTTTGTTCATCCCTAATTTCAGGAAGTTTTATGGAGTTTAAAAAAAAGCTTCCATCACTCCTCCGTCTGTTTTAGGTTGGGTGTATAAATTTGTATCAAACGTTTCAAAGGTTTCTTGGATATCATTTAATTTATTGTATATTGACTCTGTAATAGGGTCTCTTATTTTATCAATTGTACTTTCAGCCTGCTGTTTTTTTTTTTTAATTTATAGGCTAATAGTTTAGCAGATTTCCCCCCCTGTTTCGTCATATTCTTGCTTTAGAAATATCAATTTCTTCTTAATGTCATTTCAGTAAATATCATTTAGTTCATTTTTGTTCTTCATTAATTCCATTTTTATTTGTGGATTTAACGTGTTCTTATGTACTCCTAACTTTTTCAGTTCTATCTGTAGTTGTTTGGTTTTTGCTTTTCTCTGTTTTGTTTTTTTTTTAATTTGAGCTGTAACCTATAATTTCCCCCCTCAGAACCACTTTACAAGCATCCCAAAGAGTTTGTGGGGTCACTTCTCCGTTGTCATTTTCATCCAAGTATTGTTTGATATCAGTTCTTATTTGTTCCCGCATGGGGACTAGAATCCCTGTGTTAAGCCTCCAAATGGTTCTCTTTTTTTCAGTATCTAAAATGACATTTAAATCGACTGGTGCATGGTCAGATAGATCCATGGTTCCAATATTACAGTTTGTTACTCTGTACATGTCCCTTTGAAACATCAGGTTCAAGCCTGGAGCCTGGAGCAGACCGAGTGTAGGTGAGAGAAAAAAGTCCAATCCTTTTTGATTGGATTCAGATCTCTCCATGTGACTGAGAGACCCAGTTCACTCATCATTAATTTGATATTTTTTGTAATCTTCTTTTCTCCCATGTGTAACAGCGTTTTGGTGTGTCTGGAGTTGGGTGTAGCTTTACGTTGAAGTCTCCTCCGCAAATAAGAGTGCCCTGAGCATCTGCGATTATCAACTCAAAGACTTCCTTGCACCCGCAGCCTGGCCGGGAATGGAGTCTGAAATCTTAGGTTTCTCTCCTGTGATGGATAGGCCAGAGCACCAAAAATATCAGTTTTCCATCGTTGCATCCTGCACAAACTGCAGATTATATGGAGATTGCATTAAATATAAAAATATGAAATTGTCGGTTATGGTATCGGTATCGGCAGTGAGAAGCAGGAAATTATCGGTTGAAATGTTTCATATCGTGCATCGCTAGTTTTATGTACATATTTACTGTATTTTATGTGGGTGTGTTTCAGGGTTAACGTTCCCGTGGTACGTGCCAGGTGGTCTCTCAGGTATAAAAGCAGTCAGTCTTTGGATGATGGGTGTGGTGGATGGTGCTTGTACACATGGTGAGCTGGAAATGAAAATAAAAAAAAACTACTGCTGTCTGTCATTCCTGCTTCATGGTTTCCTCATTGGCCGCTTCAGCCGCTCGAGCCAGTTGACAGGGAGCCAGGGAAATGTTGGCAAAATCGTTCGGATGAAGGAGACCCTAAAGTTATTTACATCCTTTGCCATTTCGTTTGTTTGTGATCATTTTTGTTGAGGGGCAGAACTGTTATATTTTTCTGGTTCATACAATACTATGTGTATGAGCTTGACTCTTTGAGGAAAGCTTGGTTTCCGAAATGCGTCATGGTTTATAATGGCTTTGAATGTAACCAAACTGCTACAATAAAGGCTTTTTAACCTTTCTATGAGAGTACCTTGGAGGTTCTCCTGTTTTGCTTCTTCTTGTTTTTCCCCATCCAAAGCAGTACAGTACAAAGGAGGGGGTTCAGTGCACCCCCCGGAGATATATTTCTAATCAGTGTTTTTTTTATAGGAAAAAATGTGCTGAAAATGATGAGCTATGTTAGCAAGTTGTCAGAATGTCCCATTTCCGCTAAAATCCCCCCAAAACCCATTTTTTGGTATATGGCTCTAGCGAAATTGTGTTAAGGCAAATATTAATTCACTAAAATTACATAAATAGACATGGAGGTCTGAAATTTGTCTTGGAGTATCCTGAGACATAGGGGTAAGTAGCGGAATAGGATTTTAGGACTTGCCACAACTGTATTTTTGAATATGACTTGCTGTCTGCTTGACAAATAACAACAAGGATGATTAATCACCAGCACTTTATGGGGGATATCACTGCCTCATTTGTATATAGAAAACGTCCCATGTCCCTAAGCTTCAATTTGAGCCCAAGAGGACCTTTCTGGCTTGAAAATTGCTCTTTCTATTGCCAAAGTTCTGCACTAGACCTCAAATCGGAGAAAATAGGAGATTCAGTAAGTAGCTTTAGCTTTCCAGAAGCCTTGTCTAGTACAGGTATCATGCACCCCCATATATATACATATGTATGTATATATAAATATATATATATATATATATATATATATATATATATATATATATATATATATATATATATATATATATATATGTATATATATATATATATATATACATATATATATATATATATATATATATATATATACATATATATATATATATATATATATATATACATATATATATATATATATATATATAATATATATATATATATATATATATATATATATATATATATATATATATATATATTTATATTTCTAATCAGTGTTTCCTTTTTTGGAAAAAATGTGCTGAAAATGATGAGCTATGTCAAAAAGTTGCCAACATGTCCCATCTACTATTTATATACAAATCAGTGCCGCCGTTATAGAAACAATCGATTTTAAATATATTTCTGCCAATATTGCACTTATATGATCAAATAAGGTGTCTGAACCTATATTTTGAGGGCCAAGGATCTTTAAAAGACAACATATTCCAGTGGGGTGCTTGTGTGCAAATCAGTGCCTCCATAAGAAAATGAATGTACTTTCAATGTATGTATTATTAATTTGACTCAGGCCTGGCCAGGTGTGACTTGTTAACATTATCCATGACCCAGGTCAAACTCATTGAGCACAGAGCTAACTATGACTGCACAGCAGTTGTACATTGATCTAATCATTACCTATAGTTAAAACTCTCCCTCCTCCACATACCTTGGCTTCTATATCATTCTCCCAACAAACAAGGTAAGAAGTAAAATCAGCTACTGTATACTGGAATATATTGACTGACATTATGTAATATTCCTTGCTTGAATATAGTTATCACATATAGTATAAATCTTTTTCTTCTTAGGGTACCTTATCTTTTGTACATCTGGATGTGATTAATCCCTGGTGATTAATCATCCTTGTTGTTATTTGTCAAGCAGACAGCATATTTTTGTTGTGTTTCTGGGGTTGATGTTGGTCATATTTAAAAATAAAGTTGTGGCAAGTCCTAAAATCCTATTCCGCTACTTACCCCTATGTCTCAGGATACTCCATGCCAAATGTCAGACCTCCATGTCTATTTATGTCATTTTAATGAATTAATAATTGCCTTAACACAATTTCGCTATAGAGCCACATACCCAAAAATGGGTTTTGGGGGGGTTTTGAGGGAGATGGGACATTCTGACAACTTGTTAACATAGCTCATCATTTTCAGCACATTTTTTCCTAAAAAAAAAACAACCACTGATTAGAAATATATCTCCGGGGGGTGCACTGAACCCCCTCCTAGGTACTAGACTCAAACTTACAACTCCTAGTCCAGTAAGCGCTCCTATAGGCTTTTCTGTCAATACTATGAGGAATTGCTTTTCACCCAGCCATTTGAAATCAGTTTTGGTTTTGGTTATTTTTTGCAGACATTAAAAGAGTTTCTTTATTTTGCTGACGAGTTTCAGCGTATTTGTTCGCTCTTCCTCAGACAGTCACCAGAGGTCCGGTGGGGGGCATGTCTTATCAGTTCTTGTTGGATTTGATATCAGTTGGAATTTCCAACTCTACTTTCATATGGCAGCACTTCAGGCATTTATTTATTTATTTATTTTTTAAATAATTCAGCCTTTTGGAGTTGCAGTTCCAGTGTTAAAAATCTAGTTACTTTTCATATTCATACTGATGACTCACTTTTCATACTCACTTTATAATAGTTTTTTCTTTAATCAGCGGTAGAATAATCTGCAACTATTGTTTGCTGTAAATGCAACGTAAATGCTCCATCTCAATTTGAATCAGACTCTGGTAACGTATATGTTGTGTCTTATAAAGTGAATGGAAAATGCGATTGCTATTATAAGACATGTTGACTCTCTGATGTGTGTTTAAAGTATACACATTGTACATTTTTGAATATTTTTGGAGGTTTCCCGTACTCTTATGTTTACAAGTGAAATAATCTCACTGTATGCTGATGCTGTGAATGTGAGAGCTCAGCGGCCTTTAAAGCATTCCCCATACTGTCCTCCTGTCACGCAACGTGTCCACCCCAGCAACTGTTGAGTCACGGCGATTCTCCGATGCCTCCAAAGGTCAACGAGACTGAAAAGGTTGTTCTTCCAAGATTCGATTTCGAGAACATTCAGAGTAAAAGGCAGAATAATCTTCATGGCAGGCAGGAAGTGTAAAAAGTCTTGTGAATGTGTTCAAATAATGCAGCTTGGCCTCTGTGTGACTCTGTGCTCATGTCACTTTGCCTTGACAAGTTTTAAGTGCCGAGGTGCTGGAAAAGGGCTATATAAGTGCAGTCCATTTACCATTTAAAGAACTCAGTTTGGTTCCCTTGAGAGAAAATAATGAGCACAGTTACATATTTAGAGGCAGGCTGATCAAAGCAACTGTCATCAAACGGCATCCTTCGTTCTGGGGTAGAAATGTCGACTGTACACGACTGGCCTTGCCCGGCACTTGCGCAGATCAATTTGTGGTCAATTTTAGCAGGTCGCCTCCAGCATGGCCAGGACAAAATGACAACCACATTGTTTTTCACTGAAGGTGAGGGCTGACCGTCGATCGAAAGCCACTTCCACCCAGGAGTAAACTGACTTGGGGAGGAGGAGTCACGCGTTACCTTTCTAGCATTGGAGAACACCGGAGGGCGCCGTCCCAGACCTCAGCATTGACATTGCAAATAAATGGAATAGAATAGAATAGAATAGAAACCTTTAGTAATCCCACACTGGGGACATTTACATAATTACAGCAACAATGTAGTGCAAAATAAGGAAAATTAGATTGATTAAAAAAAGACAAAGAAATAAAATGAAAATATTTATAGGCTAAGTCAGGGGAAAAAAACAAGGTATGTGAAGAAAGAAATGCCTCAAAGCGAGAGGGTTGTGATCTCGATGCCCAGCCCTGGGGCCTTTCTGGGGCCTTCCATCCATGCAAGTGTGTATGTAATATTTAGGGTTGGGTGTGTATATACATCTAAGTGTATATGCATGGGATTTGTAGATTTCAATGTTTGTTTGTTTTTTTTTTTTATAGCTTAATAATATTGATAATAGTTAATAGGTAAAATAGGACGTGAAGTTTTTCTTCTCCACACTCCAATTCAAGCATGTTGTTAATACTGTGTTGGGAACACTATATTTTAGTTGTTCTTTTGAACTTTATTTTTGCCGTCTCCTGTTGGTTTCTTTTTTAAAACTACCTTGCATGTTCTAAATAAAGTCTTTGAATCAAATTGAAAGCATACTTTTACACTGGGACATCTACAGGACAGGCAGACAGACAGACAGAAAGAAAAAAGTGGTTGAAAACTATCACTACTACTTCCAAGCAAACTATGAAACAAAAAGTGAAGAGCAGAACAGGGAAAACCTAATAGGAAGCGTTGGAAGCCACAACGATGGTTCAATAATAATAAAACTGTTGCATGAAGTGCAATGCAGTGCAGTGCGTGTTTGTAACCTTCATTGTGTGCTGCCTCATATTTTGAATTGCTCACCGAATCGCCAAACCACTTCCTGAACCAGTTGTGTAATAAAAGCAGATGACATCTAATTTGACTAATACACAAGCTGGTGTCCATTGCAGTCAGTCAATTCTGGACATCCCAATAGGAATTTAATTGTGTAATAAAATATTTGCTGACTGGCTTTGCCAAACTTTGCCAATTTAACAGCCTTTGATCAGCCCAGTTTACAGACTCTGAATGTAATGATGCTGGCAGCAGTTCTGGAACCTCAGGTTTAAGGTCCTCGAGGTTCCTCTGCCAACAGAGAGAAAATGAGGCAGTGAAACTGTTTAAGCTGATGGAATTCTCTGTCGTTTTCCAAGTAGTTACACAGCATCTATGTTGCTGTTGGACCCAGTGCCTTCAGCAGCATCAGCATCCAGCTAAGGCGAGCGTTCCGATGACGTGGTCCATGATCCCTGATCTGATGCGAGACAGTTTTTTGCTGCAAGACTGTGCTGTACTATTTTGTACTGTAGGTGGCAGTACCACGTGCGGTGGTCAAATTGGCACTTCCTGCGCCTGCAGTCCTCTCTGTGTGAGGCTGATTTATAAGAATTCCAAGAATTTTGTTAACCCAAGCCCAAGCATGATAAGTCATGCTATATGTATAATGTCTTTATTTATTGCCGCTTCTTATTATTGTGTTCAAAATATAATTTATTGCACAAGCAACATGCAATAAAACAGCATGACTGTTGTACATGTAATGGCCAGCAGATGTCAGTACTGTACTCCCAAATAAGCTGTGAAATGGGGCTCCTGGTAATCACCCTTGTGTGGAAGATGTTTGTCGAAATGATTGGAGGAATGAAATGTAATAAATGAAATGCAATAAATGTAAATGTAATGATTCAGAGCGGAAAATAAACTTAAAATGTGTACAGACTTAATTTTCTTTTTTTTAGCGAGGATTTTTTTTTTTTCCCACTTCAGGTTCACTTCCAGGGACTGACGTTCCCTCTGACAGCTGCTTGAACCTTATTTTGGCCGGTGATGCGAAAGGAGTGATGCTCTCACTGCTCCTCAAATGCTTCATTTGTTGGAACACTTAGGTGGTGATGCACAATGCACACGATACTAGAGTGTCCAAAAAAAAAAGGGTAACATGGTCTCGTAGAGCTTACCATATCGATATGTCACCGCACACAAGAAAAAAAGAAGTTGAAAAAGTAATTTTATTCTACAACAGGTAAGTAATACAGCAACTGATTTGACTCTTCCGTCTATAAATAATAATAAATATGTTATTACATATGCGGAACTGAGTTATCATATGTCTGGAACTGAGTGCTCTCACGTTGTCGTCTGTGTAGCTTTTGGTGCAAATAAGAGCATTTATGTCAACTGCAAGTCTCAATGTAGCCCCTTTGGCGTTCTCAAGGCCTGCTTCTCCTGCCTGCGTGGCAGCATGTCACACTATATTGTGCTTCACAACATAAGAATTATATGGAAGGAGACGTTGTGGACCCGATAGCCCTGTGCAACGTTGCTGGCTGGCCTTCACAAACCATTTTTTGTTCTTGTATGAACAGAACGGAAACAGGGCTTTTTCAGTTGAAATGTAAAATGTCGAATGCTTCTTTTCTTATTTTGTTTTTGTCCTCTTTGTAAAAAAAAAACAAACGAAAATCACACTTCAACTTCAGTCTTTACTCTGCTTGGAAATCAATCACGTGATGGAATTCCCTTCAGTATCATGTTTCAAGTTTCACCTGCTGGATGGTTTGATTTCTTGTCCTCAATGTCAAGCTTTTCTTGTGATTCAACTTGCAAACCTAAACCCATGTCTGTCGCCTCCTACTTGTTTCCAACCATTAACACAGAGCACAGTTGCTTTCACTTTTGAGCAGTGTCCGTTTGCAACGCTCACTTGGCTGCACAAGTCAGTCACCCTGGCCCTCCTAGTGGAGGCTAAAGCCTCAGGGGGAGAAGATTTACCTCCTTGGTCTGCACAAGTAATAGAATCAATTCATCCACTTTAGAATTAAGAGCACTTAAACCAATCATTGGTCCCATATGCAGACCACCGATGTTAACAAGTCATTGACAGTAAATCAGTTTCGGCCAAGTGTCCACACCCTCCAGACCTGTTAATAAAACTGGCTATGAGAGATGAAAGTGTAACCCCCAGAGACCCGTGAGCATGGAGACACTGTCATACTATCCTCCACCATGTTGTCACACTGCCTATGTGCCAGCAGCACAATGTCCCTCCATAGAGAAAGGGGAACACTTGTTGTACTATTACCATTTATTTCCTCCCATAATTTCTTACTATTTACTCACATTAATTATTTCTCAACTTAATCTGCACTATATATATATGTATATATATGGTTTACCAACATAAAACTGAAATGTCAACCGTACAATGATCTTACGTAAACATGTAAACAAAAACAATTGCTCAAAAAAACCCAAAAACCCGATCACATGAGAACAGGCCCCGCCCAGGGACAGCATATAATGCTGCGGAATCCTTTGCATCTGTTTGACGGGTGACACCTGCAGAAGTGATGCATTGCATGCAAGTAAATGTAAGTATGCTATGTATGCGCGTGGGACTCACGGCATTACAGAGACCAAGTGTGCACCCTGGGTCTCGCTACCAAGCTGTGAACAGAAGAAAGGAATCTTTAACATGATTTAAAAATATCAAACAAGCTGAGCAAAAACTAGTGTGGCGTGTGTGGCGTGTGTGTGTGTGTGTGTGTGTGTGTACATGTGTGTTTTATCCGGTGTGCCACTCGCTGGGAGTGAGTGTGCCCCGTCACACAACAGATGAAGCACATTACACCTGGATACACCTCGTTGGGAATGCCTCTGGTCGGCTGAAAGGACGCTGGAGATGTCTGAAGAGGAATAATGTTGAGCTCAGTGCCAAGCGTAATGTGGTGGCTGCTTGTTGTATAAAGACAGGTTTTTTTTTTTTTTGGTTGCCCGACTGGAACCCTGCGTTGGAGAATTTGCTCCAAGCACGCACTGCAATGCCCAAACAGAACCTCAATACAGCCCAGTTTATTCGAAGTACAATGGCAGCTAATCTGGCAGCTCTGTTGTACAATTAACGTTTCTTGTTTGCGTGCTTCACATTTTCTTTTCTTGCGTTGAAACAAATCAAAACAAACAAGCTAAAAGAACTGGTTGTGGTTGTCATTATGGGTACAATAAACATTTCGAGTGAAAGGGGAAAAAAAAAAAGAAGCTTGATTTCACACAGGAAAGCTGTTTTCGAAGAAACAAAAGCTACACAAAAGTGGCATGTGCCCATTCATCATCATTCATCCATTCATTCATCTTCTATACCCGCTTATTCCTATTCAGGGTCACGGGGGTCTGCTGGAGCCTATCCCAGCTGCCTTGGGGCGAAGGCAGGGTGACATGTGCCCCCCGCCCCCCAAAAAAAATCTAAATTGTCAACAGATGAACATAACAGTGCAAACTAAAATATCAAGGCACTTTAATGAGCTTTTGGCTGATAAATCAAAGGTGCCTGTAGCTTGTCTCTCCATGCCCTGAAGATGTGCTGGGGTAGGGACCCCCCCCCCACCCCCCCACTCCCTTAAAATAACTGCCTTCATATGAAGGGTGTATATACTGTGGCTGAGGAGTCTGGACTCGGAGCCTTGAAAGCAGCATTTCAAACGGCAGCCTGTGGTCCTCACTCTCCTCCCTGCGAGCTCTCCCCTGCTTCTCCCTTCAACCTTTTCTGATATTTAAAGAACACTGTAACCCGGGCATCATCCCATGTAGCTGCAACTTCATCCCATCCCATGTCCCATAGCTTGGGACAAGATGGCGGATGTCTGGTCCAGGCTAGTCCTCTTTCTCCTTGTTACTGGACGGGGGTAAACCTTAGGAGTAAAAAAAAAACAAACAAAAAAAAACACCTAATAGACATTGGAAGGTCACAACATGTAATGCCGTGCAGTAAGAGGCCGCAGAAGACCCGGCCATGGAGCTGGACAGCCTCACGAGGTTAGCCAGAGCAGAGTTTCCATATATGTTCTGACAGAGATCGTAAAAAGGCCAGTCCACATGTCCCATCCCACTGTAGTCGTTCTTGTCCTTGATGGCAAGATATTGATACGCCTATTGATAACTTGCCTTGCCGTGCTGTCATATTCCTCGCTGGCGTGACATATCCGCTATATTCTTGTAAACGACGGTGTCTCGGACAGTCCCGGACACCTGGTGCTGAACCTCCTCGTCCATAAGGATTGATCAGAAAGATCTTTTCTTTTTTTTTTCTCTCTCTCTCTCCGTGGCTCTTTATCCCTTTTCCCCGTGTAACAGTCATGCGCGCTGCCTGATCAATTGGTGGCATAGCGTCAGGACCGTTATGTGTCTCTGCGCCTTGCCAGGTTTTTAGTGACAGGTTAGACACTGCAGGTCTTTTATAGCCCTTTGCTTTGTCACTCGGTTTAGGGGACAACTGCTTGTGCTAGATAAACGACAGAAGGAACTGAGCTCTCTGCGTCCGGGTCCAGCCCCGAGTCTCGGCCTGACATTTTCAACGCGCTGCGCCACCACTACGTCACTGCTCTACTGTCTCTTGTCATGATTTAACCACAGTGTTGTTGTAAAGCCACAATTATGGGAGCCAAACATATAACCTGCGGGGGAGATTAGAACGACAGCGGTTTGTGTATCTGCTCTCCTGCATTAATCAGGATTAAACATAGTGCGATTTGCCATACAGGCACACACTTAAACCCATCAAAACCAAGGTAGAAAATCCATTACACGTTTTTCCTCAGCAGGAGTCAGATTTGGGAAATTTCATAATATAAAGCTTTATTCGTGCTGTGGTGACAGTGCATACACACATGTAAGTGAATGAGGGATTAAAAAAAAACAAAAAACACTTTTACCTCCAGCAGCTGCCACCACTGTGCACTGGAGTGTGTCTCTGCCTGAAGCATTGGAATTTCAATACAATGTATAGCTGGGGAATCATTGAGTGGGAGAGGTCGGTGTTGCTCATTCTTCAGGCTCTCACAACCAGATTGCTCCGGCCCTTCATTCATCAGATGAGAATTACTTCAAGCACCAAGTAATTGACTCTCCAATGTACTTGCTGTATACGAACAAACCATTCTTCATTATTTCCAATGATATCAGCAAAACAAATGTTTGCTGTATTGCTGGTACAGTAATTAATTAGTTATTCATTAATTACCCCTAAATTATGCTGGAACCAGGACATGGGATGCAGAAAATAACTCTGCACGTGTTTAGGAAACTATAATGGAACTGCTTAATGTGCGACAACCACAATCACTAAAGGGACCACCTGAACACCACACGGGGGGGGGGAGCTTGGTTTGAGGTTGCTTAGCTGCTGCCAAGGCTCTGTTTTGTTTTAATTGAGTGCATTGACTTTTTCATCTTTTTTGTCTTTTAACATAGATATTAAAGCAAGTGGTTAAATGTGTCCTTGTTAACAGCAGTTGTGAAGAAACCTCTATGTATCTTTATAAAGAAAAATAGCTGCATTGCATTCTTTTCGAGCGCAGCCTTTTGTGACTGAACTTGAAAATTTAAAAGCAGTTGTACAAAATTTCAAGCAGGGTGAATTTTCTTTCTCTGCATTTGCTCAGCGAGAGATGAGCATCCACTATTCGTTCTTATTCAAAAAAAGTATACCCATCCTTCCATTTTCCGTAAACCATTCTTCTGTTTTACGTAGGGCCATGTAGAAAAACATACAACCATTCGTAGCAATTTTCGAATCCCTAATCCGCCTCGTGAGAATGTTATGTGTTTTTGTGCTGTGGGAGGAATCCTGGTGAGAACCCACGCAGACACTGGGAAAATGTGCAAGGCCACAGACGTAGGGATGAAACCTTCTTCTTGCTGCTTCAAGGCCACAGTGACCACTGCACTGCTGTGTTGGTCAAAACAAACAAAAAATAAACCATAAAATAAAAAAAAAAATGTAAATATATTGACCATTTAAGTCTGGCTTAACATCTGCATTGAAAACGACCCCCATTATTAGTTTTTGAATAATTCAAGTCCATGCTCACCTGTGGATTCATGGTGAAAGGCAGCCATTATTGTGCTTAACACAACAACTACAAAGAAATAAACGGTGAGATTCTGATTTACTTGCGGGAAAAACTGTCTTAGATTATTACATCAACAACAACAAAATTAAAAAAACTAAATAAACAAGTGTTACTGTTATGGTTCTTCCAGCTCTTCCGGCTGTTCAAGTAAATGTGTTCAGTTTTTAGACGTGCCAGATCTCTAATTTCTGTTGTTTTTTTTGTTTTTTTGTAAGGCATTGACTTGTTTTTTCTACTTTCTTCATATTAAGAATGGACCCTTGCAGATTTGGTAGAAGTAACTAAGTAACTAAGTGAACTAAGGGCCTGTTTTACCCAGGCCTAATGTCCCTTTCCTTACAGCCTTGATTGTCACATCGAAAGACTGGTATTGTCTATTAAACTGTTGGCAGGGCTGACGTGGGCTGCATGGCTCAAAACTTTAATCAACTCTTCCTCCTCTCGTCAGTCTCAGACTGACAGGTTTTGAGACATTTGTCAAGCTGCTACAAAGCCCTGAAGCAACAACAACAGAAAGCGGTGTATAACTCTATGCCCTCCTCACAGAGAAAGTATGTCGTAATTACATTAAGCGGCTGGTTGCAATCTGCCATTCATCCATTTAAAAGCAGATTACTTATTTCAGTCAGGGACGGGGAATTAATTTAATAGGACGAAAGTTAAGTGCCTCTTATGTCTCTTCCTGCTCGCAGAAGATGCAGCGCGCGCTAATGAGCTCCCAGCAGCCTGTAGATGAGTGAGGCGCAGCGAAGGAAGCGGAAGACGAACTGTCTCACATTGCACACACCTTTCTACATCATTTTCATGCAATAAGAACAGCCAGATCTCATCACGAACCTTCTAATGCTCCCGTCCCCGCTTATGTTTCTGATCCATGTCTCATGGCAGATAAGACACAGTTCTGGCACCAGATCAGACTGGGCCGAGGCCTGTTTCCCGTGTGATATGACACAGACAGGTGCGGCGTGACATTTTGATGCCATCAAGCTTTTATATTCTCGCAAGATGTCTTTATGGTGCCAGTGACATTTCACTGAAATTTATGTAGCACGGACAAATATCACAGCATAAAGTAGATCCTGCTGTCCCAGAGCCCTCAGTCAGGGGTTCTCACACCCCGTGAATCCTCA